>NC_056699.1:13441325-13583825 GCF_018831695.1 Puntigrus tetrazona
CAAAGTACAAACAACTTTTTACATGGAACATTTTTTTTTATTGGTAACTCGAAGGCAAAGGATGGCGATTGTAGCAACGCTTACACTCAGGAAAACCATACAGAATATTTAATTATTTTAATCAAACCTGAAAAATGTTGTTTCCTGATGTATCAGTGTGTTTCCTGACAGAACTACTTACAAACCAACATTTGCAGGTAATATGTCATCTGTTTTAAAATTGAAACTCCAAGGCTTAACACAAATTTGTTAAGGGGTGGAGGGGAAAGTTAGAGAAGGTTTCAAAAAGTATATAAACTGCAGAGTTTTAAATGTAGGACAGTTCAAACACACTTGAGTAATATGCCTTCAGTATTTCCATCTTACTACTATTAATTTAATTCTTGCTTTGATTAGCCTTATTCACATGTTGAGGAACATTACAGGACATGAAACTCACTTATGCATGCAAGTGCAGTAAAGCATTTCACATATCAATGTGCAAGAGCAACAAAGTGCTTCAACACAAAACTAACACAACATTTAAACTTCATATTCTGATTACACTGAAAGAAATAACACAACACATACAATTAGATATAAGAATTAGAGGGAACAATACAAAACAATATTAGTGCAACAAATGTATGCATAAATAACTGATTGCAAAATGATTCATATCCTGCACCCGTTATGAATATGAAATTACTTAGAAAGGCCTAAATTGGTGATATTGATCTCTTTAAATGATCCAACTATAATCAAGCCAAACTGTTCGGAGGGGGGGGGGGGTAAAATCTAAGTGAAAGAATTTTATGCCTTTCTATAACCACTCTTGAACATAAACTGTCCCTATAATATGGGAGAAAACAAATTAGCTTTGGATGAACCATATTTGGCTCTACAACAGAATCCTAAAGGCCCTTATTTTGATATAAAAGAACAGTTTTAACACGATCATGCTCTGTTTCAATAGGACTGTTGTTACCCTGAGAATAACAATGTTTTTTGGACTGAAATTATACAGGACATTAATGTTAATAAATGTTAGAACATAGAAGAGAAATGACAGAATGGTATGCCCCCAAAGGAAGCCAAAACATATCTCAATGAAAATGAGAACATCACTGACAACACATGTATATGACTTTAAAAATCCACCCTTTACATTAAAAGTGAAAATGTGCCTGTGACATATCAAACACCCCCCCACAAAAAAGAAAAACTGAAGTTACATTGGTAATTATGGTAACCGTATATAAATCCACAATGCAGATTTTACATACAATCCACAGTAGTATATAAATACTTTTTTGTTTGTTTCGTTTCGTTTCCAAAGATTTATGTAAAACTGCTACTGGCCTGCAGAATAACTGAGCAGTAGCTGTAAGAGCAGGCACTGTGTTATTTTAAGAGATATGAAGAACATTCAGGGTGGTTTGATAAATGCTTGAACATTAAAATTTAAGAATATATCAGTAAATCTGTTTTTTGTTTTTGTTTTTTTTTGTTTTTTTAGGGAGTAGGGAGAAAAAAATTGAGGATCAGCAAGAGGTAAACCATTTACAGAACATTCACAACACAAAGATAAACACATTAACATTGCAGATCAGAATGTTAATATTTTCAAAGCTTCAAATCACAAAATGTACATTTCAGCTACACTTTGCAAAGCACTACAAGAATACTTGTGAATCAGATAAATGAAAAAAAAGGATGCCATTCAAAGTCAGTGTATGGCATTTTTTTCATAGCAAGTACAAAACAATAACCTGTATCACAAGTATGTGTGCAATTTTTGTAAAGTGCAACTGAATCTTATATTCCCACTATACAAGCTTTTAAATTCAGTAAAAGGAAAAAAATGCTATAAATACGGACTTGAATTATCAGTATCATGTAATTAAACAGTTGTATAAGCCTTTAAAAGCTATAGTAATCAGTAGCATGAACAACGAACAAAATAATAATAATAACAATAATATTAATAATAATAATAAAAACCACAGAGCAATTCAGAGTAGCACTTGAATCAGGCTTTGCATTTCAGTCATGATAAGTGCATCATGAAATGTGGACAAGGAAAAATTCTGATCCAAGTTCAGCAGCAGTCTACTCTGAACAGCTTCATTCATGGAGTGTGTAAGTGGAAAGGCAAAATGACCCTGAACTGTTTTGGTTTCAGCAGACAGATAATGCAAGGATGTCTTTAGATTGAGAAACAACATAACATTATAAAAAAAAGAAATTCAAACCTGCAAAGAGAATATTGAATAATGATTTCAGTATTTCCAATTACTGAAAAATAATCCATTATCCAATATAAATAATAAACATTCACTGGGACTGCCCTTAAGCGTTTTTTTCCCCCTGTGCATTATTCTGACATGCATTACACTGCATTTCCAACTTACCCCATATGATGTGCTGAGCAGATTTGCAGGGAAAAAAAAGTGTAAAGGGGCAAGACTAAAAAAGAAAGCAATGTTTTGTCTGTGTGTGTGTGTGTGTGTGTGTACATAAGTATCTGAACTTACAGAAAATAAATAAATACAAATAAAAACACTATCAGTGCAGAATAAGGGAAGTCTCATCCACAAAAAGCCTGAGATGGTCCAAGCTTTCACTCCAATGATCTGGCAACAGTCCTGATTAATGTACTTCATTAATACTTTATGAAACTGATACAATTATCTATGTTATACAATAACTTGCCAATAAGCATAGTAGTCCAAAAGTGCTATTTACATAATAGTGTTGTTCCTTTGCTGGAGTGGAAACTTGTACCTATATCTACCCATTGCATAAAAGGATGGACATCTCCCACTGGTGAGTTAAAAGAGATGTTACAGTCATGCTGTCACCAGGCTGTCAAACAGACACCCTAAAAAATACTGTCGATAGACTTCAAATGAAATGGCCAACCACTACAAAGACTAATTAGTGTGAAAGCTGCATACAACAATCGTTAAGCTGAGATTAGCTTATGTATGAACAAAACCTGAATATTATATTTCTTAGTTTTAAAAGAGTAATTAACTTCAAAATCAACAGTGCTTTACAATATTTTAAATATATATTCATATAGATATCCACAGTGAAACCCCTGAATAGATTTTTTTTTAAAGGCATGTTTTTTAACTTGATAAAATGTACCATTTAACCTGTGGTTGAGGATTCAAGTGTGTCTTCCAAGTCTGAATGAGGTCCTAACTGCATGTAAAAAAAAAAAAAAAAAAAAAAAAAAATCCTTGTTGGCTGTAGTTTAGGCGATGTTTAGTTAAAACCATCTCTAGGAAATAGTTGAGGTTTTGGTTTTGAGTTAAGACTGTTTGTAGGCAGTAGATGAGGCATTGGTTGTTGTCCCTGACTTTCCGGAGCCTGAGGTTTCTGCTTCAGCAAGACGGAGCTTCTTTTTTGGTGGGGTCTTGAGCGTGCCCGTTCGCTCTTTGACTTTGTACTCTAGAGTGCTGTGTGGCACCCCATAGACGCCCTGAGCTTTCGACACGCTCATCTTCCCACCAATCACCATGGCTATGGCCTCCTCCAGGATGTCGTGGTCATACTGCCGATAACGGCCCCGCTTCTTCCGTGGCTGCTTGTCTCGGCGGTCATCATCTCCGCTGTCAATCATGCTTCCAGTGACGCTCCCGCCAATGCTCCCATTCTTCATGTTCAGACACAGTGGAGGCAGGTCACCCTGGAGTAGACGTGACTCTAGGCCAGAGTGGCTTTCGATCAAGCCCTGTTTAGGGAGAATGGTCTTCAGCTTGTGGAAAGCAGTGGAGCCATCAGAGGCTTTGTTGGCTTGGTACACAACATCCACCAGACCAGCCAGATCCAGCTGGGCTTTGGGCTGAGCACTGAAGCGTACCTGAGGGATTCGGATGTGCACAGCTGGCCCAGTGGAAGGACTCTGAGGAGATGTGGCTGGCTCTGTACTGGTGAAAGTCCCGTCATTCTGCTCCCGTAGCTGCGAGACCATCCTCTGCAAGGTTAAGTGGTGAAGGTATGACGAGGCAGTCACGGCTGCCGGAAACTTTAGCTCTGTGTGCTCTGGTGACGTCAATTTACATTTTCTTACTTCGGACTGCTCTGACTGCGAGCGAGCCCACGCTGCTACCTTCTGCAGGACAAGTCGAGTGTCATTGGTTGGGCACACTGCCTCTGTGCCCTTGTCGCCGGAAACCGATGCTTCCCTTGCCTTCCACTCTGGTAATAAGGCCTCTGTCTGAAACTGTAAGGTTTTTTGAGGTATCCCGTATAGTATGGCTGCTTTGTGAATGTCCAGTGATCCAGACCGAATATCTTTCAAGGCTTTAGAGAGCAAACCTTCTGCAAACTCAGAGCTGCGATCCAAATAGTCCTCTCTGATTGGTCTCCTAAGGGGAGGTGGGTGGGAGGATGAGAAACGAACGGGTGAGCGGACCAATGACAGGACGCACTCAGGGTCCACTCCTTTACTGCCTTGTCTTTTGGTAACATCACTCGCTTCTCAATTGTCTGTATAACACAAAGCCTTTGAGTTGTTTGGGTATAAAACACTTTTTGTTTTTGGCCTTAGGTTGCAAACGATACTTCTTGGAAGGACAGTTCTCTCGACAATTGTGTGGAGAAAGACAAGCGCTTATGGGATTACTTCCAGTATCTTTGCAATGAAGATGCATTTTGTATGACTCTGGTATCTATTTCTCATGTGAAAATAATATTGCATAAATCAACGAATAGATCAATAAACAAACGAATAAATACAGGCGGTACAAAGGAACAAGTAAAGCCCCTGACTGCTGGCAAATGTGACGTTACCTTCCAACAAGTTAGAAAAGAGTCAACCCTTTGGCAGTGCAACAAAACAACCACTAAATTATACATAAAACACATCAAAGTTTGTTCACCCAAAACAATCAGGATACAAAAAAACAAAAACAAAAAAAAAACTATTCAATATTACTGGGTTCAAAATGTTACCATTTTAGTACCAAACTTTTCTTTGGCTTCGGCAGGATGAACAAACAGTCAAGCACATAACTTGGTGAACAAAAGCTGAAGTACTCACCTTGAAACCTTTCTTTGAGTAGTTTCATTTTCTGCTGATGTGTTTTTCTTGGAGAGGTCAAGCACTTCATCAACTATGAGAGATAATCCATGAAAAAAAACAATTAATACCAAGTTTAAGAGAAATGCACAGAATCATTGCAAGTAATGAAATATTTACACACTCTGTAAATTTACCGTTACTTTGAGAGTTGCAATGATAAGTATAATTAATGAAAATCAATAGACCAGATTCTCCAAGAACAAAAAAGTATCTGAATATTAACAGTAATCAAATATTGCACAACTACAAACACCAGAACCTTGTCTCTTGAAGGGAATACTGTTGTGATTTCCATGAATAAAAACCTAGATTACCTTGGAGGGCCTGAGAAGCTCGGCTGATGGTGAGATCCAGAGGCCCATCAAGGTCCTGTTGATGAGGGAGAAGCTCAGGTGTGTCACTTAGACCATTCAGGCCCTCGTGAGCCTGGCTTTTACACGCATACTCTAAGGCAAACCTCCGAATCATCTTGCGCATCAACTCCTGTGCCACCAATGGTATGCTGGTATCACAGCTCTGAGGGAATTCTAGGAAATTGAACAAAACAAATCTAGTTGAAGAACGAATCCAATTGTTCCTTAAAAAAAATCTACTTTTCAAATATATCAATGCAAAACAATGAATTTCAAGAACTTAAGAGTTGATTAACTGAACTTGCATCATTCAAAATCAAAATCTGACATGTAATTTATTACTTAGGTAGCGATAACCTGGTTAATGCTACAATAAAAGTGCATAAGGCAAACAAAATTAAACACTGCACTGAAGGCCGATTACAGGTCTTCGCATTTTCCCCATATATTTGGCAATTTTTTTCCACTATTGAATAAACACCCAAAATGTGCTTTGTATTGTTTTGTCCAGCTTTTCAAAGAAAATAAAAAATCAATTAAAAAAACTATATAAAAATATTTACTTAATGATAAACACTTCTCTCTAAAGGCATGTCTATGAGGAGATGGAGTCAGGAAAGCTCAGAAAACACTTCATTCAAATATCTTACTATTAGACTAATAAGCCAAATGCTTAACAATAAATATTTAATTAATGCACCAAAGTGTTTTTAGCCAGCTAAAAAAAAAAAAAAAAAAAAAAAAAAAAAAAAAAAAAAAAAAAAAGGCCAGCTGTGGCTATGATTTGAAAGATAAAGTTGCATCTAAATATCTCCTTATTCTCACTATAGTGTTAGTACACTGGCAGGGTTAGAATACGTTGACCATCACAATAAAGAGTTGACAGATTAAATCGGACACTCTACTAATACTCTAATTGAAAGTTAGTTGACATGTAGGTGTAAAGTTACTTACTATCAACAAAATGTTCAAAAGGGACCATCAAAATAAAGTGTTACCAAACACATTGACATATTAGATCTATGCGGTCGGGCCTAAGGTAACTTCTACCTAATATACCTGCCGCTCTCTATGTCAATAATGCTAATTATTACAATGCCGGCCCAACCTTACTTCACACAACCATCGTGAAATTAGGGGCTGGCGAGATTGCCAAAAAAAAAAAAAAAAAAATCTTAGAAATATGACAATTTTACCATGACTCTTTATCATGTTGGTTTTAATATTTTGCAAGTTGTCTTAGCAGTACAGCCAAATTAATTTCCTTTTCAAAAACAAAGGGTAAAATAAAAGGGTAAAAAATAAAAATAAGGGTGGCTTAACTATATACACACTGATTCTTAAAGCAACTGTTCTTCAGTCAAGATCGGTGAGCGAGTGCTTCAAGTGTACACTTAAAGAGCACATCAGAACACCTCACATTTGAAATGCTTAATCTGTAAGACTTTAAAGCAAATAATGTACTGTACTTCGTGATTGCGAATAAGTCCAGTGTCCTGTGAGAGTAACCTTATCACTAAGCTGAAGTGTCCAATGAAAAAATAAATCAATGAAAACATCCTGAAACTAATCCCTAGCCACATGTTTTATGAATGAAAATGCAAATTCATTCTTTGCCACTAGGTGCCACTTCTGGAGCATTAAAAGCTCACAACTACTGCCTTAAATGAAACAGTCCGGTCACTGCAGAATTAGCATCACAAAAAAGATGGGTTTAAGAAAACAAATCATCTGGGATTAATTCTCTCACCATAAACACAAGTAATAATTTGATGTCACATTAACGATGTCTACAATTAATGTAGAAACTGTCTTTTTAAATGTTTAAGTAACATTTTTGCAAAAAAAAAAAAAAAAAAAAAAAAATCTAATTTATTTGTGAATCTTTAGTGTAAACTCACTGTAAACAAATGCACGGAGTAATACTACACTACAGAGTTTAATGGTAAGCTGAATTTTATTGCATTAAGCCTAATTTTCCCTAAGCCCTCCGCAAACCTACCAGAACAGACCAGGTGTTGAGAAGGAAAAAAAACTGCCCAGGACAGCCGTCACAATAACTTCGCTCCCTGTGGATAATGAAAGTAAAACCTTTTTTCCTCACCCTTTTTACGAAATATAGCGTGGAGGAATCGGTCTGCTTGGCACTGGAGTTTATCAGAGGTGGACAGGCCCTGAGGTGGGGGGGTTTCAGCAGGGGGTGGCGAGCCAGGCATGGCCACGGCAGAGTGTTCCTATGTCACCAAAAATAATAGTTAGTTACTCACACGTTAAATGTAGCCCATACGAGTATTACCTAAAGTCTCACACACTTGAGTTGTCCTTAGTTACTTATTTAACCATAAATTAGAGAGAGACTGCACTAAACAGAACAACAGCTGCTAATCATTGCAACTATTTGCAACTAATACAGAGGTCAAAGCATGAACACCCCCCACCCAAAAAACATCTTTTCTGTGGCTTTTGAAACTTGACTTACATTCAGTTTCTCCAGCTGCAGGTTGCAAAAAGAGCAGTTTGCATTCATGGACCAATCATCCACTGTCTCCGGTTCACACTCTGAGGGAGAATCATAAATAATCACCAGCGCCAAAAAGCTAAGCTACATTTTCTGAGACAAAGCATGGATGGATATTACACACATAAAGCATAAAACTCACCATCAAATATATTGAGATCTTGGAGCAGTCTTGGTCCATATATTCCCTCCAGTATACTTTCAAACCCTGCAAAAAAATAAATAAAATAAAAATTAAAAAAATACAATTTTAATAGTAATTTGTATAAAAAAAAATTATTATATACACACACTATCTATATACACGATTTTTTTTTTAAGAAAGCAACAAAGAAACATGTATCGTAAACCTACAGATCAGTGAGCGATGGCTGTTTGATGGTTTTGTTAAAAGCTAAAAAGGTCAAATGCAAAAGCATTCTTTGTTTACAATTGTGGAAATTCATTTTACATGCAATATATAATTCTATGAAATCATTTATCAGCAAAAGCAAATACTCACTGCACATAAAATTATTAGTTGCAAGTATAGGCCTATGTACAAAAAAAAGATCAAGTGGTCGTAATGCTATGATAAGTGTAAATATTATTACAGCTCATTTATATAAAAGTGAGAAAAAGTCAATATTTGCAGTGCTGCTGTGTGTATGGATGAATGAGGCCCTTCAGAGCTGCACATTATTTCCTTAGAAAGAACACACAAAAGCCCACCCTCATGTCACCATTCTGAAAATATTTTTATACTAATCAATATTTTAGTTGCATGAGGTTTTCTTTCATAGCATTAAAGCCACAAATGACATTTTATAACGCAAAACATTTTAGACATGTTTACTGAACCACCCTATCGTAAAAAATCCATTCTAAAACACGCAGAGTTTCTGCATTTACCCTTAAAAACCTCAGAGGCCTTGACCTTCTCGGTTCTATCCAACCCTTGAAACCATACAACAAATCTATTAAACATTTTACAGATCAGTTGTATTCTGTTGCAGTAAAAACTAGTTTTAACTCGTACGAACATTAACATGTTTGTACAAAATCAATATATAGCACTATTTACAGCAGTGTATAAAAATGCATGTGAACAGTTTCACAATAAACCGGAGGTTGAAGACCGTGAACTTTGCCAACCTAAGCGTTAAAAACAATACAGTTGTACCAAGTCATTAAAAAAAAAAAACAGTAAGCTGGGTATCTATTCGACGTTACCCGTTTTCAAAACAACAAAAACGCTCCGCAATTTACAAAAGAAACACTCTCTAATGACTTCTTATAACTCTACCACTTTCGGACATCTCGTCAACCTTTTGCGGCAAAAGCCCAAATAATTCACGCAAGTGATTCAAAAACCGGACCCCAGCGATGAACTATTATTATAATATAATCACGCGGTCGTTTGTACATCGGTATTCGGTGCAGAAGGGGTCAGTGAGTGCAAAGCTAACTCGTTTATCGAGGAATCAAGAAGTAGAGACAAAGAAAATGGAGCCGACAGAGCTCGTTTGGCCGTTTTTTTTCCTGTTAGCTACAAAGGCCACCTCGGGCTCGCGCGGACCACGGCTCTATGTAAATGTTATTTTTGAACTTGACACACGCTCGCTTAGCAACTCCGAGAGCTAGCGGCGGCGGGGGGAGGGAGCTCCGCGAGAACCGAGAGAAAAAGAAACCGAGCGCGACACTGAGAGGACGGATGGTGCGATATGCCCGCGTACGGAACTAACGTTGCGCGAAGGCGGCTTCTTCGAGCACGGGGTAGATTAATCTTACCGACACAGTGGATGAGTTTGTGTCGCCATGAGTCGAGTTCCCGCCGGAATCCTTTTCTTTCGGCCGTGCATCTGGAGCTCCGGCACTGGGTCGCCATTCTGTCCGCCTTCCCCCCGGCTCTGAGGATGACCGTGACGTCACCGCACGTCATCGATATCGCGGCCTCCGGTTGATTGACACGTGTCAGAAATGCTAGGGGCGGGGCTTAGCGATGTAAACAAGCCCCAGTATGCTGCATTTATTTTGTAAGATTGCTGTGCGCTGTTTAAGTTAGTTGCTGCTCGATCAGCTGAATGCAGCGTATTTGAATGCCAGCGTTTCGTTTAATTTAACGCTGTACGGTTAAGTTGGCGTGTCTGCATCTATAACTCTCTTACCAGTATTACCATTAAATAATATCCCTCCAATCAACCTCAGTGGTGATAATCATAAATCACTCCATTGTACGAAACCTTTACAGCGAGTGCATAAACTATCAGCTCTTATGTAACAGTTTGTAGCCTACTGTTTAATCATCAACCAGAAGCTGATTATGATGGCAATTCTGTGCTAAAATGGCTGCTAGTTTAATAATACTGTGGAAGTGTCACAGAAAAGCAGCTTTACCGATCAGGAGAATCAACCAGATATTGCATTATGTTGAGTAAAATTTCATAGATAAAATTTTGGACACATTCTTTTTCACCATTTAGTTGTGCTCTGTGTATTTAAATGTGGCATATCAGGAATTATAAATCTACAGATGTGTTCTTTCGTCTTTATATTTCAATGTGCTGTCATTAAACCTAATGCGCCCCTCCCCCATTTCACTAAACATGCACACACACACACACACACACACACACACTTCTAACCAATGTATATGAAGTCCAACTGTCCAGGAAGAGGAAGGCACAGAACAGATGGAGTTAATGCCCAGCTGAGCATCTATGTCACACACACACACACACACACACACACACACACACACACACACACACACACACACGCACACACACATGCATGCAAACACACACAGGGGGAGAGAGAGAGAGAGAGAGAGAGAGAGAGAGAGAGAGAGAGAGAGAGAGAGAGAGAGAACCCGTCTGTTTCACAATTCAATAGGCTGCTTCTAATTCAGATGTACATGCAATTGATTTTATATTCCCCATCTCCATTTTGGATCAATAAACGGCTCATATATCAAAGTATCGATCAACATGTTTTATTTTTACGAAGTGTACATGCACATGTGTGGATATCATTGTTCAATTCGAGGTATTTTTGAGCTAACCTCAATCAAAACCATTGCTGTTTAAAAAGAAACTCGACACAAATTTTGATAACTACATTTTAGACGACCCCCCATTGTGTAAATCCATACCTGCTTTTGAAGTCTCTGTGAGAAGGCCTGACTTTAATTGTGCTTACATTGAAGGAGTCAGTCATAAAAAGTCATCTGGTTCACCTTGGTCATGTTACTGTACGCACACTGCTGACTCCCTGTAACTACATATTCTCTAATTCTAATGAGTCCCTTATGAAAAGAGCTCTTTTAGGTTGGTGACAGCCATGCCCCTCCTCCACAGCTACCACGGCTGAAGGTCTATGTATGTTCATGTGAGAGGGAGGTAAGGACAGCATTGTTCCATTGACAGGCACATTCATTATTGTTAAGGACTGTATCTATGTAAACCTTACTGGTTAAATAGTCCAAAATGGCGTTGCGGCAACCAAGACGTACAACTCGATCTCATGAGAAATCAAAACTATATTGGTGGCATTTTTGTATGAATTTGTTTAGATTTTTAAGAAAAAGTAGGCACGAAGGTGCACCCTAACCCCACTACATGAAACACAAACAGGGTATAAGAAGAGAATACAAATGCATGTATTAGCTACCAAAATTTGTCACCAAAATGAATAGTATTCAAATGAGTGTTTTTTTGCATACGCTCATAACATGCATGAGCTGTTGGCTCAAGGGATCCAGGTTTGATTCTGTCCTTCTTTTTTTCTCCTTTTTTTAGTCTGCTCTTTAGTGTGTTGTTTAAACAAAAGGGCAGTGAGTGGGTGAAACAAAGAGAAACGGAATAAAGAGATTATGCTTACTTTCTGTGAAAATTATGGATTTGGAAAGCAGTTTAGTGCATTGCAGATATAGAACAGGAAGGTTCTCTCCTGAACTCCTGTTCTTGAATATCCTCAGCTGAGTTTAAGATCGAAGAAGCTTAAAGACATGTTAAGATCGATTGATGAGTTGGCTATGATTACAAGGAATACTTTCTTCTGAAAGTGGCATTTTTGCACCCAGAACCTCTGAAAGGCAAACTGAGATGCAAGATAAGATGGTAGGGTGGCCAGGTTGAAAAAATGATGATATGGAATTAACTTTTGTCGGATTCATCCATTCATCAGCAGACAACAATGAAGTTTAAGCCAGATAGGTTGTTACTGAAAAGGTTGTTTTGATAAAAAAATGTTTGGAAATAAAAATGATAAGATTACAGGTGAGAAGACATTTCATAGGGAGAAGATATCAGTCTCCATAAGAAGAGAAAAAAAGAAGGATGGTAAGCTACATGTTAATGGTTCAATAGTCTCCACCTTATCGAGTGAAAAAGGAGGAGGTAGAGAGCAGTAGAGAGAAGAATGTTGTGAATAGTTGGCAGTGTGTTTTAAGTTTTAAGTGTTGCTGATCTTGTTGTGATTGAAAGTTGACCTTGGTCACAAAAAGGAGAGGAGAGGTATTGGAAGAAAGCCAAACATTAAGTAAACAATAGATTATACTTTAATTAAACATTTGATTTTTAACAGTCTATTGAAAATATTAATAAACCATAAAAACCCTTTACAACAGAACCTAATCGTTCGGTCAACTATATGATTTGGTTTTTTTTGCTTGTCAGTGTTGCTGTTATAGGTCTTTTCTGCATTTATACTGCAAGACTTTTGGTTTTTTATTCTTTCTGAAGCCTTTTAGAGTTTTCATTGATATTAAAAAAATGATTATGTTTTTTTAATTGTGACCAAGAACCTGGCTTTGTAACCCTTTTCAGACCTGTAGAGGCTTTGTGGTGACACTTGAGTTTTCTAATGAAACGTTCAATGCAGTGTTATTTTTAAAGTGATTTTATTTGGTGTTGTCTTACTTTCTCTGGTCTGATTTGTAACTGTAATTGATCACATGAACCATCCAGTCAAAGACAATGGAGCAAATACAGTAAAACAGTATATAGCTATAACTTTTTTGTTATAAAAAATAATAACTGAGAGAGCAAATCTGTCCTCTGATCCATGTGAAATGATATTTATTACTGAGCAAACTATAGAGGTTAATGCCAATAATTTTACTTATTTAAAACATTTTTATTTGGTGAGAACAAAAGTGGCAGAGATGTTATTTATGCGTTCAAATGTTTAAATGACATTTTTATTTTCATATTTAATTTATTAAAAACAATTTATTATATATATATATATATATATATATATATATATATATATATATATATATATATATATATATATATATATGCATGTGTGTTTGTGTGTATAGCCATTTCAAGATATGTACAGTTCAATAAAGGTTGTGTTTCATCACAGTCTAAATACAGAATTAATTGTAGTGAAGATGTAATAACCTTGAATGCATTCTTTTATGCCTTCCTTCTGTCTCTTTACATTTCTGTGTCCTCTCGCTCTCATTGGCATATGAGTATAGAGCCCCATGGTTTGTCTGATATCTTCACAGATAAAAACAGATTCTCCCTTTAGAAGGGTTCGTTTGATCTCCAGTGCCTTATCTCCTTGGTAACCACATCTGCACCAATTAAAAGGTCTCTTTAGAATTGCCCTATAGTGTGTGTTTAGTGTGTGTGTGTGTGTAGTATACTGCATTTAAGAAGAAAGGTGGAGTGATAGAAGACAGAAAATAAAGGGATAAGTGGGATTTGCAAATTAGGTTTATTAAAACATATCAGAGCCATCTTAGATTGATTTGAGCCATCTTTAGACTGACATATTAGAGCAAAACCGAGTACACCAAGCATGCTCGGTATGATGAAACACAATCCTGGCAATTTGTGAGATGAACGTATTCTCTATTGTTCTCTTCTGATGCAGCTCTAATACAATTAACACTCAAATTAGTCTGGCTCTGTATTCCTACCGTTGAACAGAGTAATTTATACTGATACATCAATAACTGTAACGACATTCTGAAAGTAGTCATATGCAGAATAATAAAGACAGATCCTTTGACGTTTTTTTTGTGCATAATCAATATTCATGTGGCTTGACACAGGTTGTCCTGATTTGAATATAACAGTTATTTGTAGAGTGTAAAGTTGTGAGTGTGCATAAATGTATGTATGATTGCGTGTGGGTGTCACAGAGTTTTTCAGCGGTAACCGAGGAGAACTTTAACATTGCATGTTTAACAGGCTACTACAATAATTTAATGAAAATATGCTGCCATATACCTATCTTTGAGAGGTTTGTCGTAAGATTTATCTAAATGATGAAACTTAAAATAAAGCCTGTTTTGGAGTAAAATAGTCAGTGGATCAATAAAAAAGCATTCTAAAAATGTGTAAAAATAGCATGTGTGTAAGCTAATTATATATATATATATATATATATATATATATATATATATATATATATATATATATATATATATATATATATATATATATATATATATATATATATATATATATATATATATATATATATATATATATATATATATATATATATATATTTATATATTCATTTTATATATAAATATACATTTCTAAAATATCTATTTTGTTTTAAGGGTGATGATGTGCCTGTTTGTTTATCCCCTCACGTAACTTAAACTATACCAATCTGGCTCAATTATTAGGTAAGGAAATATATTTTATAGAAAAAATAGATACTTATGGCAAAGACAATGAGACTGTATTTAGAACAATATGCAAATGTGAATTTATATCATTTTGCCTACAATTCACAAATTAAAAGTCCTCCTGAAAAAGACAAAAACATAATGAGGGGCAGGTCAAAAAATCCTTACGCAAAAAATGATTGTTGAATGAATTGTTTGGCAGTCCTTGCTTGAACAAATTATAAGAAAATGAAAGTGTTTTTTGACCTTACATACATGTCAACCTGTTGTCTGGGACTCATAATACATGAACCTTTCACGACCCATAATAGAGGCACTTTATGCAAAAGGAACTGATTCTGTGGAGTTACCCTACCTCTATAGTCTTGTTTACCCACATTTTCGAGTAAAGCAAAGATCATGTTCTTCTCATATATATTTTTAATATAAAGTATATCTACTTAAGTGTTTATATAGAAGACTGACGTTTGCTCTACTCAAATCAGAGCTGAATTCCAGATTAATCACGTGGTTCACAATGACAGCTCTTCTTTGTGCGCTATCTGCTGGCGGCGAGTGGATCTGCAGGAGCTAACTGTGAAAAAATATACATTTCTTTTCTACTCCTAAATTCAACATTTAAGCAAATCTGTCGTATGTTGTTGTCTGATGCATCCAGAATATAGAATGTGGAGTAATGTATAACATTTTTGTATAATGTGGGGTAATGTATGTCTAATGTTTGGACTGTCCTTATTCCTTGCCCTCTCTCCTGCTAGCTTCTTTGAAAAGTTATTATGTAAAAAAAAAGTGAACACGAAAAAAAAAGAATGCAATAACAAAATCGTGGTTAAAAATTAATTATTCACTTCAGAACACAGATAATTAAAACAGTAGAGCATAAAACAGACTAATAATGCAGACATGCTGAATGTAAATCTACATCAGTGTTTTATTATTAGATTTTTAATTTAAGCTAAATGTAAAAAAATATGTGTATATTTTAGTTTTTTGCATATTTTAAATGTGATTTGATGCCATAAAGGCAGATCTGGAACTCAAAATAGTGTTCTGAATCCATGGAGTAGGATTAAAGTACAATCCACCGCCAAACCTCGGTGTCAGCAGGAAGCAAAAATATCTGCAATCTTCACAAAGATAAATTCAAACTCATCTGTCTGGAGGATCAGCGGCACACAATCAGCAATTGTGTGTGTGGCATACTGATGTTCCAAAAATAGATGCTAAAGAAGTATTCTGTCCAGTGCAAAGAAGCTCGCAGCTGAATGCGCTGTAAAATCATACACAGAAAACGTGTTACATCTTGCCATTTCCAGACACTTAGAAAAGATAAGTGTTATAAGCACCTTTTTCAACCCTCTCCGTCGTCTGCTCTCTAACCCGATGGATCTTTTTCAGGCTTTTGCCAAAGTTGTTGCAGAAACCTAAAGCAGAGTTTGAAAAGAGATGCGGCACGTATAGCAAGTCATATGTCTGTCCGCAGAAATAAAGTAAGGGTGATTGTTTAACTGGGTCGACGATGTTACCAACAAATAGAAAAAAAAAAGTTTTACAAGGGACAATTTATATCTCAGAGATCCAAAAGCATAGGCTGTTTTAAGACTTATAGGAGATATTTTTTAAAAGCAGATGTAAAATACGTTTTATATGCCTGCCAAAAAGCAACGTGCATTTCCTTATTCCTTTAATAGCAAATTTATATGGAATCATATTTAGTAAGATTTCCTATTTGCTCATTTATTATTTAACTAATGTTTTGATGCAATGCTATTCATAGTGCTCGTGGGAAAAGGTATTGTCTTGCCTAAAATTAATAAAGATTTTAATGATATTTCATTTTTTTTGTTGTTGTTTTCAATGAGACACACACCAGCTCTTATCATTTAATGTACATATATAAAACAATACTAACAAATAATAATTATGACACAATTCGAGCAACATTATAAATAAAGCTAAAAAATAAAAGAAATGTCCTGTAACAGTAAATCTATAATTATATATTTCTTGGTAAAATGTAAGGGCCAACATCGAATAGATTATTGTTGGTCTAATAAGTATGTGAATGTAGATTAATAAGTGTGGCACTTTCAATAGAGTAAATAGCCCTCTTCCATTATCACTGTTTCCAATAATATTTATGAGTTTTATATCTTATTGCGTGTTTTCATAAGCAACTAATTCCAAAATGCTCAAAATCAATAGTTATATGCAGACAAGTAAAACAATAGATGTGGATATTATTTGACACAAACAGCGGTATGCATGCATAAAACACGTCTGGCACGTTATTGCATATTATTGCACGAAGCATCATCTCTGGTGAAAGCTGACCTATAAATAACCTAAGAAATATAGCGACTAAAATTGTTTTCGCTTGGTTCCTGATTTATGTCGACATGATAACGCCACTGTTGTAATTGGACACTTGCTAACAGGTTTTTAAGTTTTACGCATCCATTACCATTTAAATTTTTCCAATGCTAAGTGGTTTTTAAAAACCTCTGGCAACCACACAAGGGCTCTCGAGCTCTTTGCACAACAGGCTCATGTCCACGACAGGTTTTGATAACTCTCTCCGTCCTCGTTCCTGCATGTTTTTACAAAAAAACACTTTCAAAATGCAAGACGGCGGTGCTTTATCATGTCTGTTGTTGGATTTTATAATAGCAATTATTTGCTGTGGTTTTATTTGGCGTGGTGGCGGGGTGGTTCGGTACACCGGTGTAAATCAGTCAACGGCTCTCCTGTTGATAGATAAAATGTTTGGCAGCGGAGAAGAATTTTGTGGTGTGTGAAGGAACGTGCAAACATCGCTGGTGGAAAAAACCATTTAATCTCCTCCGTTCCATTTCCTGTAGAAAATCAATGTTTTCTCATTAGGACCCCCACTTGTTGGCGCTGAGCTTTCCAGATATTTCAGGATAGTGGGGGGAATTGGCTCGCGCACCTTGACTCAGATTCTGACAGATCAAAACAGAGAAATAATCTTCAAAGTGGAGAGCTCTAAGACTCTTTAATGGTTCATCACTTGATTTTATGCTTTTTCGATTTATAACAGTGCGGTTTAAGCCTTGCTAAATGAGACTGCAAACAGATGTTTTGGGTTAAAGGTGCCACTGAGAGAGGGAGAACGAGAGACACGGGCACCTGGTTTGTGTTATGATGTTTGGTGAGGCGACCAAAACCAGTAGCATTGTGTGCTTTTTCACTATTTCTTTCTTTCTTGAATGACAGATGCATAACTTATGCACACGGATGCACATGTATTTGCATACACAGCTGAGAAACCTGATTACATACCCATCTGTGTCTGTGGGGTTTTTTTTTTTAATGCACTGAATCATCTTCCCTCTCTCCATGTCCCGCTCTTGTTCTCAGGCAGTGACTGTCTCTTGAATGGATCTTCCATGATTAATGCATGGCTTGTGTGTGTCGTGTTTGAGGAGACTTGTCCTGTCCTGTCTTGACCTAGTGAAAGTTGTCTGAGGAAAAGCTTTCAGACTACAAACTCCTTGCATTTCAGCTGCTCCTTCACCCCCTCCTTCCTCTCATCGGGCCTAGCTCTGTAAACTGGGCCTCTGTTTACACACTAATTTACGAATTCCACAAATTAAACAAGCCATACTGGTTTCAGGAACACAATCCAAGTCTGCTCACACACACACAAACGCGAAACTCAAATCCCGAACCTTATCCGCGAACGCACAGTAATTGCAAGTGAATTAGATCTGAAAAGACTTTATTCTTCTGCATAAATATTTTTTCTTCTGTTTCAAGGGTTTCATTTTATAATTATTAAAGCGATTTGCGTATAAATATTTTGTTTATGTAATACATTTTGACACTTAAGAGGAACTAGTATCAAAATTGGAACTGTTTTGAACAGATTTGTAATAACTTAATAATCGCTTAAATATAAATTCACCTACAGAGTGTTTATTTTAGTATGATTTTAGTGCTATTGTAATAGACATAAATGCACATAGGCTCTACATTTAACCTTAACAACATTTTTCTTTACGTATAAGGCAGAAGAAGTTTACCAATGATCAAAAATTAAAATGCAATAAAAATTGTGGAATCGTATTTATTAGAATTATGTCTATATCCTAGTTGGAAAAACACGGCATATCATGGTCAGTTTTTCGGAACATGCTAACTGGTTTGCTACTTGTCCATTATGCTGTTTCAACGCTAATCATCTTGATCAAAGTCTGACTTGTTAATATCAGCTGGTAATCCATCATTTAAATCATGTTGGACCAGTTAAGGGTCATAAATGACCAGCACAGCCCAGCAAAAAACAAGTTAACCTTCACAAGGGTAACATACCAGTCTCATGTTTAAGCAATAGCACGGTCCCATTCATGACATTTTTCAGACTCTAATTGTCATGTGACATAGTTTATGCCACATTGGCTCTTAATAGCATGAAGAGTGAGGACCAGAAAACATTACAACAGATTTTAAAAGAGGCCCTCTTTACTCAAAAAAAAAAAAAACACACATGAAAAAAGAGGCCTAAAACAAGCCCTCAAAAATAATTAACAGCAGTCCTCATTAACATACATATATTTTGTAGTAAATTATCATTCAGTTCCTTTAAAAAAAAAAAAAAAAAGAAGGAAGAAAAAAACCCCATTCTGACTGATAAGAACTCCTAATATCCACTAGATGGCGACAACGGTCTAAACTCCTCAGTTCCACACGGGCACCTAACAAAGTTAAGAGATCTCTGTGTATGTGTGTATTCCTGTGTGTGCATGTCAAATCAGAAAATAAGACATCATTTACATTTCTGGTAGGCCAAGATCTATAACACACATACGTGCAAACTCACACACGTGCACTTGCTGGCCTCCTTTGGCTCTGACCCTGTGGTCACATTTGATCAACTTCATTTAAGCTCACGGTATGCAAACGGGACATAGGGGACACATGTACAAAGCACCGTGGAAGAACATTGTTTTAAATAATGCTCTTCAAGTTAATGATGGATGTGCGTGTTAGGTGCATTCAGCTACAGATCCAAAACTCAGAACCATTTGAATATCTCATTAATCAAAATTAGACATTTATTGGATCCAAGCACTGACTGCAGGTGTGTATCCAAAAAAAACCCCTCTCCTCTTCTCTCTTCCATTTCTTTCTTTAGTAATTGCTGAAACTAAGCAGACAAGCAGGTTTTCCTTTGATTTTCAACATTTCATAAAGTTAAAAAAGAGGGCCAGAAAAAGACTTTAAACGGTTAAGGTATAAATATGTACATGACTGTTGATTAGTTAGTATTAGTTGGTTCCATAGTTTAGGTTTGTGTGTGTGTGTGTGTGTGTGTGTGTTGCAACTGTGTGTGAGCTACTGAAGCTGCATTTTGATTAAAGCTATTTCATGCCATATGTTTTTGATAAATGCAAGCCCATCTTTATATGTATATGTGAATATGAATTAATATTTTATCTGACTTTATTGTTTGCATAGTTACACATTTCATATATGAAAATGTGTGATGTGCATAGGATTTTTTTTTTACTAAAAATAAATGATAACACTTTTAAATTGTAACTCTTTTTAAGGTCATGGCAACATGTACATATATACAAAAATATGGATGTATGTCACAATATATATTTTTCTTGTAATTGTACACACTGCCCACACAAGTTCCCAAATAAATGAATTTAGTCACATATATATCTATATAATTTGAAGTGTTTTACTGAATACAAAATTACATGTTATGATACAAACAAAATAACACTATATGAAAAGTAACAATTTGTGTTATTAAATATATCGTAATATATTAATAATTCAATATACATTTTGTAATTACCATGTATACATCGGTAATCATTGTGTCTGTGCTATCTTGAGCAGTGCCGTTAAAATGGTGTGTGTGTGTGTGTGTGTGTGTGTCAGTCTGTCTTATGAGGCAGCACTACATTGATTCGTTGATTGGCTTGTGGCTAACCACAGACCCAGTAGGCACGAACAAAAACCATTAAGTCCAATGTCTGTGTTGGAGTGTGTGAGGTGGTTTTAGAAGGAAAATATCTAAAACTAATATGACATGGCTTTGAGTTCAGAGAATTTAAGCCCTTGTTAGACGTATTTAGGGCCCTTGTTCCCAGAACAAGAACTGTTAATGGCTTATTATATGAGCGTGTGTTTGTTTTATAAATTCACTTTTAATCCCCAGACACTCTGTTGGAAAGCTAAATAATATTCATTTTTCACAACATATGGATTAAAACAACACAACGCAACAGAAGCTAACGTTTGAAAACCATCATAGCAACACATTTGGCTAGAACAATTTTTTAACAATGTTTACAGGAATTCCCAGCATGCCACGCAACATCAAATTTAGTACATCATTTAACTTACAATGCCCTTCAACAATTTGGGCCACCAAGTTTTATTTCTTTTAATGTTTTTGAAAGAAACTTGATTTTTTTTTTAAATCAGAATTACAGTAAATCAGCAATATAGTGAAATATTATTACAATTTAAAATAACTAAAATATTTAAAAATATAGTCCAGTGTTGACCGAGCTGCATTTTCATTATTCTTTAGAAATATGCTGATTTGATGCTCAAAAAACATTTTTTATTATTGAAATATTAAACATGTTTGCCCAAATTCTTATAAATTTCACAATCACAATGTTAATAAAACAACAGCGTTTATTTTAAATACAATTATTTCTAACAGCAGTCTTTTGATCAATTTAATGTGTGCAACATTTTTGCCCGCGGTTTTCATTGACTTTAATGAAGAAAAATAGCTTGCCGCAGCCAAAACACTGCAGCAGCAGGGCTATGCTAACAAGCCAAACAATAGCCCCTTGGTCCATTCAATGAATCATTGATAAACTCTTTCAAATCATGTTTGGCGTAGCCTAATTAAACTTTATATCTGAAATGAACATAAACGTCTTGTGTACCATGAAGTCTATGTGCAATTCGGTGCAACTCTGCCCCTAATAAGCATTTTAAAATAAATAAAAAGGGAGATGCAGGAACATTTCAGATTTGAGACGGACATATCATATATAAAGTTCAGCCTTCTAGCTTGATTGGAAGAAAGTCGTGTTTGTAGCACTGGCTTAAAAACACGTCGAAAGGTGGAAAATAATACAATCGATATAAATGCTCGGGTCTCTGAAGGTTAATTGTGTTTCTGGAATTTGAACACAGCATGAGGCGGCTAGAAAACACGAGATAGGAGGAGGTCTGGGGAAAAGGCAAAGCGGAGCAGTTCGCATGACATGAAAGAGAGATCATGGCTATCTCGGTCATGTGATGAAGAGGTGATGTTCATGTGTTGTTTATCTCTCTTTCTCCGTCGTATATAAGCGCTTCAGATGTTTCACCGAGTTGGAACCGAGTCACACCTTCCACAAATAAACGACTTCAAATTTTGTTATCATCCACATACTCATGTCTCATTATTTTTTCCCATGGAACAAAACGCTAAAGCTGCTTTTCCCAGACAACTAAAAATACTTCGCAATCGCTGGCTGTCATTCAGTTGCAAATTTGCTTGGTTTTTAAAAAACGCAAAACTATATCGAATGGAACTTTTACCTTTCTACCTACCACAAGATTATTGTGTCTTACACATTAAAAGTAACTGCTAAGTAGTAAACATTTTCTCGATAATTCCTTTGTGGGACTTTTACAGGGAACCAAATGACTGGACCGGGTCCCCCTCGTATAAAAAAGCTGAGTGGTTCCACTGTTTGTGCACGGGTTTAAATAGTTTAAAAACCTTGTTTAAAAACAATAAAGATTCAAAATTCCTTAATTGGGTGCGCAAGGTTGGAGTCTCACCTGAAAATTGATGGAGACATGGAGATATTAGCACTTAGGTATAGACTGGCCTTTAAATGACTCTTTCCCTTAGCTCTTATAGTGCTTTCTGCATTCTGGGAAGATTTACTTGACCGTAAACTGTAGAAAGTCTGTTCAGATATGGAGGAAGATAAGGCCTTCCCTGAGGACCTGTACTCTGGGGTGAGCTCAAACATTGAGAAATTCTCAGTTTGTGTTTATGCAGGCTGATCTTACTGGCCTGTCAGATGTGTGTGCTGCACCCAGATAAGAACAGACAGAATGTGAAAAATGTAAGTACTATAAACTAATAATTTTGCACGTCAGATTTACTTTAAAGTGAATATGTGTGTATTTGTGGGTATGGCTGGTTTATATCTTGAGCATTTCCAGCCTTTTAGTGATTCAGTGATTTAATATTTATATATCTGCTCCGAAATGGCTCGGGTGATTTTATTCATAAGAGGAGGCCTCATTTTCCAACAATTGCTATCAAACAGATGCAAAATGTTTAAGGCAAGTTGATGGGGTCCTGAAATCGCTTTCCTGCAAGAAGTAAGATGCTATAAACAAGCAATGCTTTCCACGTTGTTTCCACTAAATGAACAGAAGCTAGAATTATATTTTTCATGCATATATTAGCCCTTAACTAATATTTTTCATACATTGGTTTCTTTCTTTTTTTCAGAATGCCAAATTTCTATTATAAGACTTTCATATTTTGTTCTACACCATACACAACTGTTTTAGTCCTTATATAGAAACTTGAATATTCAGCTTCAGAATGTTAAAATGATGACGCTTTACGTTGTAGAACAAAGGTCTATTAATGTAATGTTAACCACAGACATTATTCTACTTAAAATGAAAAGTGCTATTCTAACATATTTCCAAGGCATATCAGATGATTCCAATAAAGCTGACAGCTTCAATTCATTTCGGCCTTGTTTTTGCAAATGAGTGTTTATAAAATTCATTTGATTTATTTTGCCATCTGATGTTATATGCTCAACTGGAATTTTTCGCAGATGTTTGATCTAGAAATGTGCACGCACGCACACACACACCCACAAAAGCACACACGGACCCCCTGAGGGAATATCTTGCTAATAGGCTGAATACAGGGGGCATGGACTTGAATGTTAAATCATGAATAATTAAAGAGGACACATGAATAATGAAAAGAGTTTAAGAGTAATTTGGATAATCTGAGAGAAACACAGTTGAGCATTCCGGAATCTTAAGGAATAAAACTGTGCACACTGGACAGGTCTGTGTGTGTATTTGTGTGTGTGTGTGTGTGTGTGAGAGAGAGAGAGAGAGAGAGAGAGAGAGAGAGAGAGAGAGAGAATGAGACGAGGAATAGATAGGATAGAGATAGAGCCGAAGGAGAGACTGGTGTTAGTGAGATTAATATATGTTGATTGTTAGACTAAATACAGTCATTTAGTTTCGCATGTAATGATGTGTAGCCTTGTAAACACGTTCTGCTTTGCTTCCAACTTAGTTCTCCTGTAAACTCACAGCTTGACTTCCTATTATTTATATGTTCTCATACACACACAGGCTTTGAAATACTGAGAACCTCAAAGATAATGAACTAAACCACAAGCAGAAGTCTGCGGATGTATGTGTGTGCGTGCATTTGAGAGCATTTTTCACTTTAACTTCAGCAGAGCTGATAAAATTACTGATAAATCAGATACAACCACGTTTAAAAAAACGACAAATTTAATAATAATGCATTGGATTTGGATTATAATCCAAATCTTTTTATGGTTAACTTTACTCCCAGATCACAAATGTAAATCTGGTCCTGGGGACAGGTTCATTCAGTACTCAATCTTGAACTGGATTTCAGGTGGATATCACAGCTGCTGAATTAGTTTCATGGATGACATATTAAGATCATGTTTTGTTATAATCGAGAATTTTATTTGCCTGCTTTTTACTTCAGTTAATGGTATTGTAAACACAATGGTACTGAAAGCGCTCTTATTTTAGGACATTTTTAGTGTAATCGATTGATGATATTTTATTAAATTGACTTTAAAATATTTTTTTTTTAATTGTATTTCTTTCCATTAGTGTATAGAACCAAAAACATCTGTAAGTGTTCTCATGCATCTCACTGACAGTTGCTTGGCAATAGGAAGGTCTGTGGTTAACATTACTTGTACAGACTTTCATATTTTCATTCTATATCATAAATTACACACAGTCATACTTCAAATTAAAAAAATGAAATCGTTATTTGATAGTTTTAAGTTACAATAAATTGGTAAAACTATTGTCTGATTTTCTGAATCTACGAAATCCCATCCTTGTAGTTAGTTCTCATATAGCAGTAGCCCATGTTAGCGTTTTTAAAGCTCACAATGGTTTCAAAATTCTCATTTGAGACTATGTTGTAAAACAAAACAGCAAAATCGATTCAAGTAATATAAAACATAAATCCCATTTTAGTAATAAGTCAAAAACGACTATTCTAAAAACCCATTAAATTCCCGAAGTAACTTATATCCTATAAATCCCAATTCTCTTCCGGGTTTTACACAGAACCGCTCCATTGTATCTGCATTATAGCGCCACCTTTTTTTCCAAATAGAAAAGAGAGAAGCAGAAATATTTCCTTGTCGTCTGTCCAAGTCCCCTAGACATTATTATGTTTGTATGTGTGTGAGTGTACTGTACGTGTAACTAAAATGAAGATGGATGGAGGATGACTTTGTGATATAATGCGGAAATACACCGATCAGTACAACTGTGCTAATATATGTGGCATGCTCAACCACATGCACGCTTACATATCCCGAGTTATTTACCTCTTACGGCTGCGCTCGTGTGACTCGTAACTTCAGGTTGTTTTTCTAAGTTTTGTCGTATATATAAAAACACAAGCTAACAATAGCATAGAGGATCCAACCCAAACCCCGAGGATGTGTGTGTGTGTGTGTGTGTGTGTGTGAGTTTGTGTGTTTATAGGCTATTCATTCCCGATAAATGTCTCGCCGGGCTCGTTCTTTTGAAAATAAAACAGTGTTTCCATTTCTCCGTCCAAGATCACCTCATTCTTCCTTCCTCTTTTTCTCCCTTTCACACATTCTCTCTCTTTGCTCTCTTTCTGAAATCATTGGGATGGGCAACCTTATGGCTAATGTAATGGTTTTCATTTATTAGGGAGCAGGGACTTGCAATTGTGTTCCCAGACACGCACAAGAACATACACTCAGACTCACATACTCTCAACTCTTTTGTCAAATAAATAATAATGGAGCTATAAAAAACATTTTGACATGTGCAGTTTACGCACCATTAATGTGTTGCTAAGAGGAATTGAAAAAATAACGATTGTTTCTTGACCGCTCCCCCATCTATCACGGATTAGACAAAAAACCCAAATCTGAACTCATTGAATGCCCCCCTAAAGTTAGTAATGGGTTCCCTTTAGTTATTTTCTAGGAATGTTTATTTATTTATTTATTTATTTACTTCAATAAAATGCTCAGAATATCATAGGGAAGTTTTCTCAAGACACTCTAAAAATAACAGAATGTTCCCTAATGGATTTTTAGGGGTGCTTTTTGCAAAACTGAACAATCATTCTACTTCTGTGAAGACAATTTTTCTGCCTAACCAAAAATTAATATTTAATACACTTTCTAGAAATGTTTGTTTTTGGTTCCCAGAATGTCAGCACCGGTCCTGCCCCAAAAGGCCCATTTAATGTGTTTTTGTGGACTTGCAATGGTTGTAGTGTGTGCATATATATGATCCTTAAAGTCGTAGGGTGTCCAGTTTGGCCTTTTAGGTTTCACAAGTGTGCTTTCGAGCTGCTGTGCTCTTTTTCCACACTGTCCACACTGATGCCAACAAGCTACCGCTACTCAACCGCCTATGCTGCTTTATATCAACAAAATGGGTTAGAGGTGGTCCACAAGGATTTTGGTAGGCGTTTGGAATGAGGCTTGGTGTCAGGCTGGTGTTGATTCTTAAACAAAACAATGCTTGATGGCATAACACTGTTTACACTTTTTGTCAAAATCAGCATACAGTATGTTTACTTTGTTTTTTTTTACAGTTGCTAAGACACATTGCTCAATACTTAGGTCACTTTTCACAACTTTGACTTCATTACATTTCTTCTATAATTTCATATATAAATTCGTCACGACAGTTAATTTAATATGCAATATGCATTACAACTAACATAATACTTAATACATATTAAATTAAGAATTCATAGCATAGTTACATTACATTATAAAATGATGCCTAAAGCCTCCTTTTTTACATAGATGGTGATGAAATCAAAAGCCTTACACCTAACCGGCTTGATCATTTCAATATCCTATTACTGTTTAGAAATGCGTCAAATTGCTTTTTTACTTAGTTTTGTATGTTTTGATTTCAAACTTAGGTTTAACTCTTTTGAAAGGAATATATAAAGATGCAGTTTGGGGTGGTTTAGATGTTTTTTTTTTATATGTGTGTGGGTAAAAATTATTTTAAGTAGGTCCACAAAATTATGTTGTCATAATTATTTATATTTTAAGAAGTTAAATTGGTCCTTATGGATCTTCATAGATATGATAATAATATTATATCACATTATTTTGACAGTTTAAAAATTTGGATGTTTTTTGTTAGAGTGGGTGGGTTTTTGGTGAGCTTTTGGACTGGAATTAGTCTATACAATCTGGCAACACGTTGTGGGTGGCAGTTGTGTTTGAGTGAGAGAATTTGAGTGTAATTTTGTAATTTAGGTTTACAGTCAGTGTTCGGTGCTTGTACATCAGTATCATTCATCTATCATTAAATGAGATATTAGTCAGTACTCACGGATAAGCTTAGGTTGAGGTGTAGAGATATGGCCAAGACAAAATTTTTGGATTCAAATGTCGTTCTAGGGTCAACAGCATTTTGTTCCAACACAGCGATAACTGACCCACAGTTTAACCCACACGAAAAGCTGCTGTGCTCTCTGAAGAGTTCTGAAGAAGTGACCTAAGTATGGAAACAAGGGTCCTAGTGATTATTTAAAAAAATGTAAACGTAAGATGGAATAAGAAAAATTATTTTAGCATTAAAAAATGCAATTTAGTTTGAACTCTTGTTGCTTTCATCTTAGCTGTTTGTATATTGGTGAAGTGGGTGGTGTTGCTTGGAGTGGTTAAAGATTGTGTTAGAGATTGTTCTTGTTTGCGTGAGACTGCGTGTGCTTGAAATCGAGATGATGACAGTGATATGAAATAGCAGGTGTATGTTATGTGAGGAATATCTGACACACATTTACTTGGTTAGAATAAGAAGATTAGAATGAGACGATGTTTTCATGTAAAGGTAATTATGAATACAACACGCTAACCTTCGCATTAACAATTTTGTCCCCAAACCTCATTTGGTAAATGTGAGTGATTGACAGGATGTAACTGACTGACTCATTTCGTCCATATCACACCCTATCTCTGCCTGGAAAGTGTGTATGTGGCTGCGTGTATGAGTGTATGTGTGCGGCCGTTGGAAAGGAAGACTGGGCGACAGGAACACACAAAAATTCCGAACACTTCCTGACACACCCTCCCCATTCCCTCCTGGACAGTCTTCTGAAGGGATTTAAATCCTGTCAGCACATCATAAGTTGTGGGGATGTGTCTGTGTGTTGCAGTTGTGTTTGTGTGTGCACGAGAGAGAGAAAGATCCATCATCAAGGATAAGAATACATGTTTTATGATAATGGAAAGGTTAGTGTGTGTCTCTACAACACATATTTTTATGACACTACCTTTGATTGATTGATCTGAAATTAGAGCACATGCAAACAGATGCACAGACGTGCACTTGCACAATCACATACAAACTGTTACACTCTGTTTTACATGTTTATTTGGCCTTGATTGTCATGCTGTAACAATTTGGTGAGTTACTTTTTCAACCTCATGCGAACGTAGGAGAACGCACGATAGACCTGAGGAAGTTAACAGTAGGGCACGGTGAACACACTTGTTCAACAATCTGTTTTACATGGGATTTTGAAAATATGTTTTCATTAAAGAGGAATGAAGAATAAAGGAGGAAAAGACAGCTATTCATTATATCACCACTTAAATTAAAAAAAAAAAAAGTTCTGTCATTACTCACCCTCGTGTCTTTCCAAGACCCTCATTCATCTTCAGAAGACATATGAAGATATTTTGGATTAATTCTGAGAGCTCTCTGACACTCCCATAGACATGATCAAGGCTCAGAAAAGTAGCAAGAGGATTGTTAAACTAATCCATGTGACATCAGTGGGTCAATCGTCAATCGTAACTTTACGAAGCTACAAGAATGCTTTTTGTGTGCGAAGAAAAACAAAAATGAGTTTGTTCAACAATTAATCTCCTCTGCATCATCCTATAGCACCATTTTGGAGAGTATATATAACAAAACATAAACATAAACAGTGTAAACAGCATATCTGAGTATGGTGCTGCTGACACAGAAGACCATCCGTTGTTTACTGTGTGATACTGTCCATAATTCAAATTGTTGAATAAAGTCGTTTTTTTTTTTTCTTTGCGCACAAAAAGTATTCTCATAGCTTTTTAAAATTACGGTTAATCCACTGATGTCAGGTTTGGAACGACATGAGAGTTAGTAACTGATGCCAGATTTTTCGATTTCTGAGTGAACCATCCCTTTAACGTGTTTCGTATCTGATGCATTAAGCATATTATAAAGCGGAGAGAAAATAAGTTTTAGCATTCATAATACAGTTGTTTTTTTCATGTGTATAGATATTTTTGGTCGTGTGTAGACTTAGACAGATAGACAGGCAGAGATAGATGTATGATGACGCAAAGAAAAAGAGAGATTGAGAGAGGATCCAGGGACTATAGTGTGAGCACTGTTGCGTGATTTCCCCTCTTTGTCGGTGTGTGTGGATTGTTTGCAGTCCCAAATCAGTGTTGAAATCTCCTCCATTCATCTCCAGTCCCTATACACAACACACATATACACATAAACTCCTACATGCATCCCCCCTCTCCAGATGCCTCTCCATCTTTACCTTCTCTGGCATCCAAGTAGACATTTCCTGGAAAAAATATAACAGCGCTGATGACTCCCTCGTCTCAAGCCCTCCGTCTTTTTCTCTTTTATCATGTCAGTGTGTCCCTATCATCTTTTTTCTTGTGTAATCTATTGTGTCTTCCCCTCTCAGATCGCTTTGTGCTGTTTATTTATTGATTGGGACTGTCTCTGAATAAATTGCATGGATTGGCTGGAGCGCTGGTGATTTCATTTTGGGTAGCGTATTGGCCCTAAATTCCCCACCTTGCCCACACATGCACACACAAAGCATTATTCATTTTGACTTTTTCTTAACACTATCAACTCTTGCTTCAGATAATCACATTTAGATCTATCACTGCAAGGCTAATGGTCATTTAAAACTAACATTTATACTCGTTTATAAACAGGTTTTTCCACAATGGAAGAATGATCCCAGGGCAGTGTATTGTTTTTCATCTCGATTTGAATATGTTATATCGCAGGTGCTTCAACCTGATCTAATGTTTTTGGGTTTTCAGTTCCTTTGAGGCTCTTTTCTTACCTACCTATTTTAGCTCTCTGAATGAGCCTTTCAAACAATTCAGACCTCTCATTAAGAAAACCAGAATGTTTATTGAATAATCTATGCCTGATTACACAGCTGGACAAAAACGTGGCCAAATAGCTTCGAACAATGCATAGTCATTAAACCGTCACTGATCTGATTGGACTATGAGAGCCGTAGGCGCTGTTTACACCTGGTACTAACATCCGTCTCGGGTGATCCGATCACAAATGGTCAGGCGAAAAGGCCTGCTGTTTACACTTGACATGGCACATGACAGTTTAAATTTTGTCCATAGTACATGACTTATGGCTTTGAAAGAAATAATGCGAACACCTATTATTATGAGGCTTAATATACATTTTTTGTGGCTACATTCGCTTGGTTGTATATCACTTCAGCACTTGTTAGTACAAGCGCTTGTTGAAATGAGTGGTTTGTCAGGCTTTCAAAAAGACCAAATAATAGTGATCGTTTTTGCATACACAAAGCAATACAAGACTTCATCAGCCAAAATCTGAAAGTGAATGATAGGGATCTTTGAAGAAGGAGTGTGTCCAAACAACGCAGAACTACTACAGCAAAAGTGACAGCAAACCTCAATATTCATCTCAAAGACAAAAACCGATCACAGAGAAGTTCACAAAGCCAGTGTTCATGAAAGAGCAGCAATCGATAAAAAGTATCACAGACACCAGTGCTGAAAATATGATGTTAATCGTAAAACCTGGACAGTTGGAGCAATTGTAAGAACTTTAGCCCTAGCGGCTTAGTCACCTTACTTATATATTAATATTTTCAAACCACTGTGGGCAGTTTTGGAGAGAATGGTGAAAAGCCAGTTCTCTCCTCCAACATCTCTGAAGCTACTGGCAGATGTTCTGATAGACAGCACTCAACAGTAGACTATTCAGAAGTTGTATAAATCTATTCTGAGAAGGTTGGAAGCCGTGCTGGAGGTAAAAAAATAACAATAACAAGTTGCCTATTTTCCAGGTGTTCACATTTTTCTGTAACTCCTGTACCCATGGAATTACATTATCTTCGAATGTGATCCTATTGTTTCTGCTTTTCTGTTTTTTTCTCCATTTATTTTTATTCCCGATAAATTTGTTGTCTTTGCTCAATGTGAAGATGAAAACCTTGTCAAACCTGATGGAAGTTGAGCATTGCTAGTAAGCTGGAGGGTCACAACCTTTTAACACTTCCCGTGACACTTCCTGTGACTGACGGCTTGTCTTAATGGTGCTATCAAAATGCAGTCGTGTGGAAGTGAAGTGGACAAGGACAGGCTCCTTTTTGCTCCAGGTAGATGTTACCATTTATAACTAATTCAGGAACAGACTTGCTTAATCAGTTTAAAATGACAATCATAACCAGACCCTGCACATCCAGTCAGGCGAATATTTTTCACTACTTTCTTGATTTAAGTTCACAAGTACACACACATTTTTATTTTGATTGAGACTAAGGCTCATGATACACTGGGTAACCTACTGAGCAATATTGTGGGGCAACGGTCAACCAGGTGAGACACAGGGTCCAAGACTGATCTAAATTATCCAGAGAGAAATTTGGTACCCATCCTCAATCGAAAAGTGCCCAAGCAACATTGCTAAAAAAGTTGCCCACTATATCATCAGCCTAAAGGTATGTTCAGTGCCTTCACTTTACCCCTAAGCTTAATTCTCATAAAACTTTTTTTACATTATTTATTAAAGATGTGATTCAATAGGCTTGTTGAAGGGTTAGTTCACCCAAAAATGAAAATGTGTTTTACTCGCCTTTGAAGCATTCTGGGTGCATATGACTTTCTTTCAATCTAATCCACTTTCTTGTTTCAAACGAATCCAATTATATATCCAGTTATATTAAAAATTGTCCTGGTCCCTCCAAGCCTTTCAATGGGAATAAGCGGGTGTTGTCAACAGTTCAGAAGACGTGAACGTAAAACGTCCCTCACATGGCTTTTTGTAAGATGAATATCCGTATTTCAAATGTTTTAAACACGCTGTATGCATATCACATGCCTCTGGGAAAATGTAGGAGCAAAGGAAACATAGTTTCTTTAAGAATGTTCTTTTAGATTCTTCTCTGTTGACAGTTCCACAAGCTGTTGTATTGGCCGGCTTTATCATAAGTTGTTTTTATACAAAAAAGTTCTGAAATTTAAAGAATGTTTTTTATAGCACAAATGATCTCTTAATTACTAAAATATCAAGGGTATTTGGTTTCTCAGTTCATGACTCCTTTCTCTGTTCCTGTACAAAATTCTCTGTAAAGATGTTATACTGCATAACCAGACTACATCATGCCTGCTCTAACCCACCTCTGTTGTAACAACATGTAACTACTTAACTAGCAGTGTATAGACATTTACGCCTCCTCTGAGCATCCAGCATTAAACATCTACCACTTTAGAAGAGCTACTGTACCATTTTTGCAGCTTAAATTTGGCACTACAAAAGTGATTTTGGAAATCCTTAATCCTTTCTGTTTTGTACTTGAACTTATTATTTCGAATTCTTATGAAAAACATACAATTATGATCTCATATGATTTAAACCATTATTTTTCATTTGGAGCCACGGTTTCCTTCTAAGTTTAGAGAATCACTCTGTGATTATTTGATTCTTCTATATGACACTCCGTCCTGGCCTGTTGGCTTGTGTGAAAGTGTGTGGATTCAGATCAATCACTTCCTCTGTGTTTCCCACGCCCCCTCAGTCCACAGGTGTTTAAGTCTTTTAGCTGCCCAAGTGTCTGACGGGTCCTTTCATTCATCGCTCTGAGAGATGGGCCAGTGCTGTTATTAAAAACAATTGCTGTCGTGCAGAGAGGGGAGAAAGTAATTACATATCATTCATTAATCACATGCACATGCTCCCATGCACACAGCACACACTGGGTCTCTGAAAATTACACCCAGATTTGTAAGTGTGTGTATGTGTGCGCTCCTTCACATTTAATGAGGGAAAAACTGAAATCTGATCTCTAAAACCTTTGATTCAGCTTTTCGTACATTGGCTGTTTTTAAGAAGAAACAATACGAATGTTTGTCAAAAAGAAAAACAGTCATCCAGCTAAATTGACCAAGAAATTTCCTTATTTCTCAGCCCAGATTTTCAATATGTTTAACGCAGTTGAGTCATTAGTGCATGAGCTGGGTTTCTATGACAGCATGATGTTAAAGGTGTGTGTGTTTGTTCGTGGAGGGAGAATGTTCAGGCAGGTGGCCAGACACTCTCATCACCACGGCAACATCCCAGACAGCAGCCATTGCCACAGCAACAGTGGCTTTGATCTTTAGGAGCCCTGTGAGCGCAACCTTTAACCTAGCAGCAAACACTCACACCAAAGTTGGGTTTCCATGTTTTTTGGGGACTTTCCATAGGCATAATGGTTTTTATAGTATTTATTTTCTTTTTTAACCCTAACAATAACCCCTAAACCTACTCCTTACACAAAAACCTTCTGCTATTTTAGATTTTGAAAAAAGATCATGCCCTATGATTCATAACCTTATTTTCTCAAGGGGACTTAAAAGATGTCTTGTTGCAATATATGTAGTCAAAGTTGTGTCCAAGCGCAGTATGTTTCTTTACCACTGTTTGTTTTGTGGTTCGATGCTGAATAGGTAAATGTCACTGACCGAGTTATGATGGTTAATGCAGGCAAAGAAATTTAATCTCTTTATCAGCAGGTGTTCACACAGACACACAGACACTGTTTTCAGAAGTGCATAACTTTGGCTCAGTGAAGCATATAAGTATAAACAGTGTTGGAGTTTATATTTCAGGTTTTTTAGATTTAATCAGCATGTCATATCAGATTTCATCCCGTGAAAACCGAATCTTACAAATCTATTACAGATAAACATTAATACACCAGATGCCACTGTTGACCCTCAGTCATATTGTAGTGTATGATAATTACCATAAACTCTTCTCTTCTCTTCTCTTCTCTTCTCTTCTCTTCTCTTCTCTTCTCTTCTCTTCTCTTCTCTTCTCTTCTCTTCTCTTCTCTTCTCTTCTCTTCTCTTCTCTTCTCTTCTCTTCTCTTCGATTTTGTATGCATCATGGCAGTTTGTAAATTAAATGTCCAGTGTGTGGTGTTAATAGATTTCAAACAACAAATACACTTCTTTAAACGCGTATTACCACAAGTAAGACAAACGTGATATACAAACTAATTTGTTGAAGGAACTATGCAATTTAGGTGTGTCTTTGAGTTCTTTTACCATGGTTTTTTACAAAATCCTGGTGGTTTCATTTTTGCGAGCTACTGTGAGCTACTGAGCTAGGTAAATACAAAGCCAAATATGTGATGTCAAATTGTGTTAATTTACAAACCATAGACTATTCTATTCTATATTTGTCTCGCGTTTCAGTCCAGCATTCTTTTCAATTATGTGGTTCAATTAATGAAAGGATAATAATAATCAGAGTCATGTAACTGCTGGATCATAGTGAGTCCATCAGAATTCAAACATAACCTTGTAGTAAATGAGCTTTATGGAAAAGTGTTTGCAAATTCATTCATATTAATTACTCACTCACTCACTCGTTTGCTCACCCTTAATGTGTTGAGCGGTGCACCGAGGTTATGTTGTTAGAACAGGTTGGGGAACTATTTTATCCTGGCTAAGCTTCCCTCTATTTCTCTCCTTTGTCCTGAACCCAGTGTCTCTCCAACAATAACAGCTTTAATAATAGGAGCGAAGGTTAAGACACTCAGATGAATATTTGAAGCGACTCAGATTTCACCTTCACCAGTAGAACTCACCGCATGGATCCAGGGGGCTAATGTCTGAGTGAATGGGACTTTTCCAGCGGTGAAGAAAGAGCAATTTTGGTTTTGGAGTGATTGATGAAAACAGAAGAAAAAATACTCAAGCATGTATGCCAGGTCAATTAGTTATAAAGCCAAAATGGTTTTCTCTCTCTGTCGCTCTTGTTTTTCTTTAAATTCAAAGAAGCTTTGCTCACAGGTATAATACTGCTGAATACAAAGAACCGCACAAATTTACACAGACATATGGAAGGAAAAGGTCTTTTAAAGGAGGATGAATCCTTCTACTTTTATTACAGTAAAACTCTTCCACAGGTCCATGTGGAAAATCTTTTGTAATGTGTTTCCCCAGAGAAACATGATCATTTCTGTGGGGAAACAAAGCTGTGAACTCCAAGGATGGACTGTGAATCTCATCTCATTGTTCAGCAGATGTTCATGGCGAATGACTGGAATAAGATGTTTAAAACTGCTCATGTAGCCTTCAAAGGAAGTTAATAGTGGGCAAATGCTATCTTACAGACTCTGAAGGTCTGAAAATGTCAAAATAACCCACCCCTGAAACTGGATGACAGCCTCTTCAATCTTCTCAATCAGATGCTCCATTTAAGAGTCCGCAGCTCATCAAGGGCTCTTTGTCATCATCTCAGACATGGTTAGCATCAGACAGGGCCGATAAAAATAAGGAGTCACTCTGTTCTATCTTAAGACAATAAAAGTGCTGAGACAGGTTTAACAGGTCAGCTCTTAAACATGATGGATGGTGTGCCCATGCATAGCGAACTTTTCATTTGCCCAATGATGTTTTTTATTCATCCAGACTGCGCCATCTACTCCATCTTGCTAAGATTTTCACATAGCATTTTACGGCTAATTGAGTGGTGACGCAGCAGCCACATGGGGATTTTACAAGTAAATTAAACTCAGTGTTCTTTAACAGAGACTCGGTGTTGAAGGTCACAAGGCTATAAAGTTTGTGAGAAGGCGTTGAGTGTGGATGTGTTAGCCCCTAACAGGCTTAAAAGGTTGAACCCCTTAGCAGCAGACAAGCAGCAGAAGAGCTGGTGTTGTCAAAATATATTATGGTGTAGCTTCATCTGCGTTTAGCATTATTGTGATGTCACAAGAGACTCCGCTGACTCTGTGGAACTTTATGATACAGTTGGAAGGGCACTCTGGAATGGTGGAAAATGTAAATTAGGCTGATATTCAGTGGCTCATATTCAAACAGGTTCTGCAGTGGAAGCAAAACAGGAACATTAATAGTTTGGTAATAGTGTGCACTCCTAAATGGCTGTAATGAGATCATTGCCCATAATGACAGTTTGAATTAGCAGAGCTGTCTGTGAATAAGCTATGCACACTCCTGTCTTTTCCCTCCTGATGTGTGAAATGTTGACTCAGTCACTGCGGGCTCCATATATCAGCTGCTCTCTCTCGCTCTGTGTGTGTGTGTGTGTATGTGTCTGGAGTGTGTTCATAGTAGCAGCAGATTTGTGGAGGTGTCAGCTATGTGTGTGTAGACATTGAACATACTGAACACATTATTTGAAGCCCATAACAGCTCCAGAACCCAAATATAACTGACACCATTGATAAAAATGCAAAGTTAATTTATTTAAACATTATGTAGAATGAAGAAAGTAATCATAAACCTTGCCCTCACAGCCATGGCATTATTCTGTTATTAAGCAAAAGCTGATACACTATTAAAAACCAAGTGCCCCATGCATGTATGACACTTTACACTGATTTTATACTAAAAATATAAACAGCTGATTCTGTATATGTATATGTATGTGTGTGTGTGTGTGTGTGTGTGTGTGTGTGTATACATACATAAATATATTTGTATACAGTGCTGCAGCTGACATCACAAATACTTTGAATGGGACATGAAAATGTCACCACAATAAATGGCAAGTGTGTAAAACTCTTGGATGTGTGAACTAATACATAATTTAGAAAATGCATTATTTAGTTGATCCTGATAAGAGCTCATTGTCACAGTTGTAAACACAACAGCTTTCTTCTCCCTTGCGGAATTCTGAGTTTCCAGAAACAACGCTACTCTCTCAGAAGTCCTGTATAATTCAACTATAATTCTGATGATGACTACAAAACTGTGGGCAAATTTTGTGTTCAATATGCATCAGATGTTCAGCCAAGGGTCCGTGTCATCTGAGGCTGAGACTATATGAGAACTTCACTTGCACAATTCAGCTTAAGAATGACCTTATACTTTAGATCTGAGCAAGGGGGCTTAGTTAGGGACTCCCAAGGGACCTCATGAAGCTGAACGTAGGGGTCACCTGCAAGGTGGGTGGAATAAAAGCAGGGGCGCATGGTGCTCATAACAGTACAATATTTGCAGAAATAGATTCATCTACGCTTTTTACACTTTGCAATATACATGTCACATACAACAAAGTACCAAATCTTTTAATCAAGTGAGGGTTATTAAATAAAATCTTGCTTTTTTTTTAGAAAAATGGAAAAAGTAGAAGGTAATACAGTGTCTAAAACGAGAGTTACTTATTAGTAACTGCTGTATAAAAGAAATATGACACAATTCTGATACTTCTTTGTTAGTCCAATAACTTTATTATTGTTAATGTCTTATCGTCATGGCCTATGATTACTTACGATTACGTGGTCTTGCTCGTGATATAGATTTTTGTGTGGGTAGCACTGTATTTAAAGTTTCACAGCACTGACGGGCTGTGATGGATAAAAGTAAAGTATGTTCAGTAGATATGCTTTAGTGTAAGGCAATTGTCCAGATGGCAAAAGCAGTTTTGAATGTGGTGCGTTTTGTGAAAATTATGGGGTGGTACCTTTATTCAGTTCATGTCATTGTATAGTCTCTTTAAAATGTAAATATAGCGTTCCTTTTCGGTCACGCTTTATTTTAAGGTCCACTTCTCACTATTGACCAACCGTTAATTACGAATTTTGCCTCTATAAATACTAATTTGGTAGTTTTTATGTATGAATGTAGAATATGGTCATGCAGAAAATGTGCTTCATAATATACAGCCAATATGTTTCATTTTTACATATATGCCTACCCAAAAATGTATAGAAATGTGACATTTTTAGATTATTTGGCATTAAACCATATCGAAGCATGTAGTTTTGTACGCTCTGTCCCCATTTTTTATGTGCATGTGTTTTGTCACCAGTATATTTTGATTCACAAGCCCCAGGCCGACATGTCTTTGGAAAGCTCACTTTTAGATGCAATATTATTGTTTTTGACTTGTCTTTTACTGAATGCGTGCTTGTTTGTGTAACTGTGGCACATCTGTCATATACTATCATTGTATCGCTCTGGGCTTTTGTGAAGAATTTGTCATTTTATTGGACGCACAGTGTCCTTGATCGTACAATACGTGCAAAAATAAATAAATTCTTAATTAGAAGCATATTACCAGTTGTTGTATTGTTATTGTCAACTCACAGTCCGGGATTAATTTAGCTCATAACGTTTACATGCCATTTGTTCAATCAAATCCGGATTTAATTCACCGTTTTACAGAATCTCATTGTAGCTAAAAGCAAGTAAAAAATTTACTTTCTTGACAGTCAGTGGATGGTTCCTTCCAAATGCTAAATACACATTTTGAAGAGCTCAATTTTCTTTGGCTTGCAGTTGCAGTGTCATGTGATGTCTTTGGTGCCCTCACTAAATAAAAATAAATAGTTTAAATTATATTCAGTTATAAATTAAACAATTTTGCCTTCAAGACCGATGCAAATGAAACTTTAGTCATCTGGAAAAAGATACCTATCAAAACCCAATGATAAAATAATTTTATAGCACTTCACGTAACATGCTGTTTAATTTAAGAGTTGGTGCAAGTGGTAAAATTCACTCTAACTCTCTCTCTCTCTCTCTCTCTCTCTCTCTCTCTCTCTCTCTCTCTCTCTCTCTCTCTCTCTCTCTCTCTCTCTCTCTCTCTCTCTCTCTCTCTCTCTCTCTCTCTCTCTCTCGTTCTGTCACTGGCTTGCTAACTTTGTGGTCTGCCACATTGTCTGGAGTCATTTGTGTTTGAGGTTTAGAAGCTGTGATGTGGTGTGTGTGACTGCATGTGTGTATGATGTGGTTATAGAGCATACTCTTTAAAGCAAACTGCATCAAACCAATGATAAACAGAATCTGTGCCGCCTTTATGGCTCATATCACCCTGAGAGGCCGAATACAGCGTGTCTGGCTTTTGGCTTTTGTTAGTATATGAATATGAGTGTGTGAGCCTCAGTCTGTCTGTAAGTATTTGAAGTTGAAAGCACTAACAGTTCACTGCTGGCATTTCAAAGTTGGAATACCAAACATGACGTGTGTGTGTGTGTGTGTGTGTGTGTGTGTGCGTTGAGATTTGTCGTGGTTTCACAATCATCCATATATATTCATACATCGTAGAACACATGGCCTGTGATCGCAATGGGTGTTCTTTGACAGAATGTGTAACGGTATGTGAGCTCGCATGTGCAGATTGACTAAGTGCTTCTGATGACTAAGGGAGTTTTGTTGTGAGTGTGTGTATGTGTGTGTGTGTCTATGAAAGAAAGATGAAAACAAAAGGCGAACGACGTTATCGGATTTCAGGAAAAAGCACCTGATTCCTATTCTCCACACATTCCTGCCTTTTGGTTGAGTCTCTGGCAAATCCCTCTCTTCTCCTCCTTTGCTACCTCTCTCTCTTTCTCTCTCACTCTATCTCTCTCACTCACTTTCTGGAGTGGCAGTAATTGATTCAGCTTTGTGATGAAGGGTTGGGAGAGGAAGAGAGAGAGCCCCTCTACTTCTCCTTTGATTTTTAATTCCCCTTTTCTCTTCTCCTCTTTGATTATCGTTTTTATTCTTTGCGCGTTGATGTCTGCGACAGTCTAAATTGATATTCAAAGCAGATTAAAGGTTCTTTGCACATGTTTCTGTGTATGTTTCTATGTTTAGTTTGCATGCGAGAATGTATGCATTTGTTTTTTATACTCTTCTAATAGTATTATATTAGTATTAATATTATTACATTTCAAACAATCATTTAAAAAAATAATAATACAAAAGGAGAGAGTAAATAGCAGTGCAAATAAAGCATAGTTCAGAAGGACAAACTAACTTGCTGGCTGTAGCATACAAACACACCCAGAAATGAAATATATAAGAATATAGTTTCCCCAAAAAGTATTTGGACAGTTATTGAACACTAACTGCAACTACACTTTAGATTTCAGATATATTTCATGAATATATGATTATTAATAACAAAATATTAGTCAAAAATTAAACTAATATTTATTAGTGGATGAATGAAGTAATTTTGAATGCTTGAATTTGATTGGCTGATGAACGTTCTAAGGTGTGCAATTATTTTCAGGGGACTACAAGGCAAACATAGTTTAAGGCAGCTTTTTGACCCTATTACATTATCACTCTGCCAAATGGTTTCTAAAGGTCTTACAACAAGCAAAATAACCAAAACCCACAATGACACTGGCCAAACAAATAAATACAATAATCAATAGGATAAAAACAACAGCTCATTTCCATGATTTGCCACAAAATGATCTTTTATAATGTACGACAAGCACATCTCTTGCATTTGGATTGTCTTGGATAGTCTTAATGGTATGGACTCTTTTTTTTAACAGCCTAGGATTTCTAGTTGTTTTTAAGTTCCCTGTGAATATTGTAAATACATATAATATTAAATATTTACACATAAATATTTATTCCACATACCTTTGCTGTTGTCTCATCTTTTTAAAATACTCATTTTACCTCATTTTAGTTCAATCTGACCCCATTTTAAATCCATGTAACTCGGCTGATAAAGTTGATCATTACAAGCCCAACACTTTTGAGAGATGCACAGACTGAGGGAATTCACCTCTCTCTCTCTCTCCCTCCCTCTTTTTAATAATGCAACAGCACGTTGTCAATTAATCCTTACCTAATGAACCTTATTGTAAAGTGTTACCAGTATTAGGCTATAATATATTGGGAACAGCATATAACGTTTCTTAAAACATAATTAATTTTGCCCTTTAACCTTTGCAGCACTCAGGAAATGCCTGTTCATGTGGGAGGTCTCATGTTAATGCTAACTGGTCTCATGGCATTAACATACCTTAGTGCACTTTTTAGCAGGGCCGCTAAATATGTAGCATTAAGTACATCAGTGCAGTTTCCAAAAGAGATGATGGCAGTAAAACTGACACCTTTCATTTTCACACAAATTTTTGATTAATAAAGTGTAATTTTATTCTATTTATTATATTAATATGCTGGGATATTTAAAAACTGGTGCTTTTGAACGTTAACATTCCACATCACACATTTCCAGATTCAGCACAGTTGCATCAACAAATGCCTTTTGATATCAGTTTTGCCTTTGCGGACACTACAGGGTAAGTTTAGCGTTGGATTCGGTGTAGGGCATATTTCTAACACGATAGAGCATTAACATTTAGCGACAAGTCCCTGGATATTTGAATTCAGAACCGTTGCAATATGTAACTGAAACTAATAACACAGCAATATGTGGCTATATCAACGTAATAAAAACGTGCCAGGGTCATGTTTTAAACTTGTCTTTTAGCGCCACTATATCTTTCATGAGACAAGGTTGTGTTCCTCTGTAGGGCAATATACATACATACATACACATATATATGTATATATTACATGTGGGCTTTATGTATATTCATTGTACAGTAAAGTGCAGCTTTGGCCCATGTGAGTCATCCTCTTAAAGTTGAAATTAACGTTCCTATTCTAAAAGCACTTTAAAGTCCACATAGTAGTCAAGTACTCTTGGGAAGTTTGTATTTATGAGTTTGGACATTGTAATCATGGCTTCAGGTGCATTTGGTCACTTCACTTGTACAAAAGCACCTATTTCTACAGAAAAATGCATTGATTTTCTTTATACAAGGTGCTGATGAAATTTTGAATTAAGAGATTAATTGGAAATGCAGTTACAAAACAGAAAGTTTAAAGAAAGTTTTGACTTGTAACTACTGTATAAATGCAATCTTTCCAACATGAATTGAATTCACTAATAGCCTTATTTTATCACCCCTTTGTTTCTGTTAATAGCTTTGTTAAAACACTGTAAAACGAGCGGACTGGACAAAAACTATAGTCAAAAATGCTTGAGTTTGCACACTTCTTATCAGAAAAGGTTCAATAACGTATTGTATTTTGTTATTATTGCATCTCACGACTATGTTGTTCACAAAATAATGTCTGTGTGCATGAGTGTAAAACAACACACTGACGATTTATATATAATCTAGTTATTGTATATGCAATGCTGTAATTAGCTGGACTAGTGACTAGTTGTGATTTTAGCTGGAATACTAATCATCTTCGTGTATACATCTTCATCATGACTAGATAGACACAAGGAGTTTGTCCTTACTATACAAGAGAGATCTGACTCACCTCATAGTAACAATCCTGTCAGATCGGCCATCCTTCTGAGTGTACAGTTCAGCCAATCTGGTTTTCCGATCGGGCAAAGCAGAGAAAGGGGTGGTAACCTTTCCCCGTATGACGACATAAAGAGAAGATTCCAGGGCCGTCCGAGCTTTCATTTTCTCAAAGGAGAAGCAGGATACCCAGGGTTCAGTGTACACTTATCGCCATTTCTAGTCACATGCAGGCTAGGGGAACTCATATTAATGTTAAAAAACCATGTCATGGGCCCTTTAATATGCAGTCGATCTTTTAATAATGTCTTTGTGTTATGTCGTGATTGTCTGTCACCTGTGAGATGTAATATTTGTTTGTTTTCTGATACAGTCTCTCCAGGCATTGGTGACATTTCCAGTTTGGTTTGTGTGCGAGACTGCGCACTAATGTGTGTGCGCTGTGTTCATTGTGATGACACTGATGGTTTGTGATATTTCTGTCAAGTAGATTCACCAGGCCACACGTCTGTCTGTTAATGTGTGAAAACCAGCGAGACATCCACATTTACAAACCAAACACACACACGAAGTGAGTGCTGATTATTGCTGTCATTAACAGCTGGTTGGAATCCTTACACTCAAAACAAACAACCTAGGGGTGGGAACAGTTGCCAACGGTTACCATGTAACACAAGCACATTTCTTACACGGTGATATTTCTTTATTTTTTCGCTCTAGCATTATTCCTTGATTTCTTCTAAAGGGTCTAAAGGGGTTTGTGTGTGTAATGTGGCAGAGCAGAAGTGATGCACACGGACGGGAAGTGTCTTGAGGTGAACAAAAAAGTGTGAATCACCTTTAGGCTCTGTCATTTATAGCAAAGGACAGTATGACCAGCAGGAGACTGGGATGAGGAATTGGAGCTGTATGTCAGTATGTGTTGAGGTTTATGTGTTTGTATGGTACAGAAGTCAAGTCAGGTCAAGTCAAGATTCATTGCCATTCTTTTCATCACAGGCTAAGTGTACAAAAACTCAACCACCTATAGTTTCTATGGAACCAAAGCAAGACCACATCCATCCTAATAAACACTAATAGCAAATTTATTGGGATTTTGGCGGTATGGGAACTATAAAGTCTTAGGGGAAAAAAAAACGTATGACCACACGACTATTTCTGCATTTGACTTGAAAATAAAATAAAAATTTTAATATAATAAAAATGATAAATGTTAACAAATTATATTATTAAACAATTACAGTCTTTTTTGGCATATAACTAATTTAAAATCAAACAATTATTTAACAAATACTTCATGGAATTTAATTAAATTAATGCTGACTTTTTTGTAATATATATAAATTCTGTCAAATATATAACATATTTAAAGTGAATATTTATAATATATTTAAAATCATTACAGTTAACAAGTTTCCATTGCCATTAACAAATGTCTAACAAATACACACACTTTGTAAGAAATAAAACTATTTATAACATAATCTTTATACACTTTCAAAGTTTGATGATAGTGAGTGTCTCGCTAGTGTTCCGAAGACTTATATTTTGTAAGCTTTCTATTGAATGATATTGTACATATTAGTGTCACCAACATTGATGAGATCATCCTGATCTCACCACCCTCATCTAGAGAGGCTGGAGGAAAATTTGGATTTAATTCTAAATTTGATCATGAAATGGAATGGATTGACCAAAAAACCCTCCAGTAACTGTTTTTGTTTTGTTTAGTTATTACAAGTTAAGCCTAATTTAACTCCTAGATGCAAAGAGTAAAAAAAACTGTAAGGATCAAGTCTGAAACATTTGCTTTAGGCAGACTCCAGGGTGCAGAAACAGAGTATAAAAGGATTTTGTGGTGGGGAAAAATATTATGATAGATGATAGATAGGTTCCTCTTTAGGTTCTGATTGGACCCAGAGAAAAATTGGCAAGACAAAAGAAATACTTACAGGGTTATTTATTTGGTTAAAAATCAGCTGTCATAAAACTCAACACTGAAATTTTCACTGAAAGCTGACATCATCCATTACGTCAACCGTGTGAACAGGCTTCTCTGATCTAGTGCTACAGGTCTGACCAGGTCTTACAGTGCTTAGAGCTACCATTGCCATATAAAATATGGAATGAATCAGGGCACAAACAATGTATGCTATGGTCCAAAAATGAGCATGTACGTGTAGTAGTGTAACATGGATTTAACTGTGTGTTCATACAACTGAAGGTCGAAGATCATCATTCGGTGCATGTTACACTAAGTCCACTGGTTAGAGGTGAGAATAGCATCTTTTCATAGCAACCTAATAATCTTATCATTCATCATATCTACTTTCTTCCCACGAAACGGTTGTTTATTTTTCATTTAATTTGTTTATTTGAATCCCATTGTAATTGATGTGTTACTGGCACGAACAAGGAAGTAGAACTCAAATCTACAGCCTAACTTAAGCAAATACTTCCTCCCATACAGTACAACAGGACATTGCTATTGCAGATATATTGCTGTGTTTATTTCTCCAAGGCTCACAGACAGAGAAAAATGCTCACACATCTGGTCCAAAGGAAAGCAGCCAGGTTGCGTGTTTGTGTATGTTTGACATTGGTTACTCTTCCATCGGCACTGTTTTGTCTTAGCTTTGATTTGTCTTTCTCTATGTGCCAATTTTGACATGTCTTTTTCTCTTTTCACAGTGCTTTCTCTGGTTTTCTGGGTGTCACCTTGCTCCAGGGCTGTATGGGGGTAGCGGAGGAGTGCTAGCCCAGATCAAAGCCTCATGGCTGGGTCAGTGCTCTCCCTGTCCCCTCTCCGAGCTCTGGAGGTGCTGCTACTCACAGCTGGTGCTGACTTCAGGCTACCGATGTCTGCCGCAATCGGCACTGTCAGCTGCAATCAGGGACAGAGTGATGAACATAGTAAACACAGACACACAGACTTTTTATATTACCCTCTTATATAGACGTCATGGTTTTCATACTAAAATAATGATATTTACTATGCCCTACCTCTAAACCTAACTCTCGAAGAAAGCTGTTGAAATGATTAGGTTTGACATTATTTGGCAGATTTATATGAGCTTTGCAAATGTGAGGTCGACTTCAGAAGTAGGCTTTCAACATGTTTTACTTTATTTATGAGGACATTAAAGAAAAAATCCGATATGTTCACGCACTCATATTCATTGCAGTTTTTGCTATCTTGCTATCGGTAACATTTTTTACCTTGATTTTTTGCTTTCCATCCTTCTTCGTTGATTTAAAAGTGATGTGTGTTTGCAGTCGCATAGTTTGTGATCAGATGGCCGAAGCAGATCATTTTGGGTCACTCTGTATTTCTTCGCCGCTCACATTCTGATAACAATCTTTGTCCTTTGGAGAGGTCGGATGGTGAGCTGTGTATCTATTTAACATTCCTGTGGGAAGGGAAAGTGCAGAACAAAGATTCTGGAGGTTTAACCTCAAATATCTGATGAGATGGACAGCAGATTCAAAAGAAAACACACTGATTTCCTTTCTCTTTTTCTCTCTGTGAAAGACGCAAACACTGCTTTGACACCATAGTCTCATTTGCCAGGAGCTACAAATACCTTGAGTGAGTGTGTGACCATACAAAAATACCCCTTGTTTAATGTCAAATACCTCCACGTCTTTTTTCTACTTCCCTGGAGTGTGTTATAGTGTTTAGACGTTTGGTTTCAAGAAAACTGAACAAACTGAGGTAGATTTGTGGTTTCTTGGTTTGTATTATCGCATGATACATGTGATATAGGTGATATTAGTAAGTAGGTGTCTTCCTCTTCTATCTTGCCTGTTGATAACACATCACATTTGTTTTGAGTGTAAAGGAAACAGTGCACCCAAAAATGGAAATATCATTATTTACTCACCCTCATGTTGTTCCAAATGTGCCTAACTTTCCTTCTCCAGTGGAAAAAAAAATTGACATCATGTACAGGTCACTTTTTCCATACAATTACAATAGGAACTGAAGCTTTCATACAAGTCTGTGTTTTGTATTCCAAGTAATCAGAAACCATGCGATAGCTTTGCGTGAGGAACAAACTGGATTTTTTGGGGAAAATCTTGACAGCTGTCTAGCTGTTCTTGGCGCTATTATCATGCCCAATTTATGATCAAGTTTCTTTTCAGTCTTTTCAATGCAATGTTTGATCTGGTTCACAAAACTGTTAATTCACAAATTGAATTGATCCAGTTCAGGATAAACTCACTGACTCTTTGATCTAGCAGCAGTTAAAGCATTTAGAGAGAATCTCGCTGGAGAGAAAAATGATCAAGGGGTGATTTTGCACTCCTTTTTAAGCTAGAAATGATCATTTTAAAATAACATTTATTAACATTTTTCCTTTTGTTATGCAAAAAAAAATACTCCTCAAGATGGTAGAGCCCTTTCAACAAGAAAAAAATTTAGCAGTGAAGGATGTGTTTTGCACATCACACCATGTTGCAGATCAAATTAGCCAGAATACAATTTGAAGTCTTTGTGAGTAGCGTGTTTTCACCCAGAGTAGGTGGTTGAATTTGTGTTCCTGTCCATTGATGTGTCCAACCATGCGAAGCTTCTGCCAGTAGTAGCCAGGTATTTCGAGATATATGATGGCAGCATGTTTGTGGAAACAAAACCGCTAGATTTTAATGAACAGCAGAAGAAATTGCAGCTCAGGGCCTGGTGGTTATTCAAAAAATTTCCCCTGAAAACAAAATGGTAGAATTCTTTGCAAACATCACACCAACAACACCAACTCTGGATGACTTAGTAAGGGTTGGTAGAGTCAATGCCAATACAAAAATACAAAAATGCTCTGTGGAGGGATGTTAAGGGCTTCGGTTTCCCTGTCTACATCATTCATAACACAGAACAGCTTTGGATATGATTCCTCTTAATGTTGAGTACCTCCTCTCAAAAATTAAAGATCTATATATTTGTTGCGAGTCGTGAGTTTGTTGCTCAGAAGTACCATAACATACTTGGTCACATTAATGTTCGCTGACTGCCCATGCAGACCAAGTTTGGCTGACCTTTGTGCAACTTAATTGTATTTAATAAAACAATTAACACTGTACTGTTAAGCATGCTGTAGCTATATAAGGAACCTTGAGGCACAACTGACAGTAGGATATGATGAAAGCTTTATTCCTTTTTTGGTGACTACTCACAGAGCTTGTGGAGAAATTTCTAAAGAATATTTTCTCAAAAAATCGAAATCATTCTTCACAACTGCACATACATAAAAGCATGGCACAAGCGCTATGATCTCAAGACCTGCAATGTCTCCTTTTTAAACTGCAAGTTCAACAAAGAAATTCAGAAGGCAGCAGCCACACTGCAGGAGTTATGCCCTATGTTACCATCAGTGAGGATGTTTGATGAGGTCGCTAGCCTGCAAGACTTTTTAAAGGGGGAATCACTTAAAAAATGGTGAGAAACAAAATGAAACATCACTTTGTCAGAGATGGACTTCGTTCAAGACAGTGACATCCAACACACTAACCTCTCTAAATTATCATCAATTATTACATGTTTGCCAGGACGTAATTCACCAGTATGTGAGTGTGTTCTCTCAGATGAATGATTGCATCAAGGCTCTATTATCAAATCAATGCTTATTGTGAGAATAAATGTCATCCTCTCCTGCCAGGAGTTCATGGAGAAGCTGGCCAAAGACAGAGCAATCCTCAGGAAAATACATTCAGCTGAGAAATATGTGGACTAGTTTCCCTGTTTAGTAGGGGGAAAGAACAGCTGGTAAAGTCAACTAATCACAACATTGTACAGAGTATTTAATTTTGTGTAAATGTTAACATTTTTAATTGTTCTTTCAATTCTATGTTTATGATGCTATGAAATCAGCTGAAGTTGTAACTTTGATGCATGTTGATGTCATCTGTGCATTAACAAACAAAGATAATTATAATTACAGTAATTCATTTAAATGAACTGAATTAGAAACCCAAAGCAATAAAAAGACAAAAAACAACCCTGGTTGTCCCTGTTTTTCATTATAAAATAATAACAAGTGAGATTTTAATTATATTTTGATATTCAAACTACGGTTGCTGTCAGGATTTACTTAATCGGAATGACACTATTTTAGGACATTAACTAAACAAAAAGTATTTTTTTTATTGTGTGGTCACCTTTTTATAAAAATAATAAAGTACTCAAGGCATGCTGTATTGTGAACAAATAGTTGTGACTTATTCACAAACAGTGTGACCTCTCATGCTTCACTTATTATCATATTTGTATTTTAGCATAAATACACCCTGATGTACAAAATAACAAGCAATAGCAAGATCAGACATTTCTGGGCATACCCTCTTGATGTTAAAATAAAACGTACAAATAACTTCATAACTTCAAAATGCACCATAAAATTATACAATTTGTTGTGAAACATTTTTCATGATCTAATTTGCTGCTTCTTGCTTTAAAGTAACTGTCACTGTAAATATGTAGTGTTTTTTGCGGTGTGGATTTGTACGTGTCTGTGTGGGTTTGTGGAATGGGTGGACCTCATTAGAAATTCTTAATAAAGCCTGCAGTCTTAGTATCACACTGAGAAGCTCATTAAAACTCTGAAACTAAATCCAGCTGCCCTGCAATATATATGCACGCACACATGCACAGACACACACACACACACACACACACACACACACGCACCACAGAACGTAAGTTGGAGCTTAATGTAGCTCTCTGCTGTTAAACTGTTCACAGTTACAATCATTAGCACATAAGAGTAACAACATATTCTTATAGCACATTCATATAGCTATGACTTATGATTCAAACAGACCTGAGACAAATAGTTATATGTGTTACATACTAGTCTCTTGTCAGTTCCAATGTAGGTTACATGTGTAACCCATTGATTTGTCTGTCCGGATATACATTCATAAATGATGTTCACCCTCCATCGCCTCCTTCCTCGTCTTGTTTCCTTTCCACTTTCTCGTCCGCTCAGGCATGCTAAATGAATGCATTGTCTTTGTAGCAGTTCATTGAGGAACATGACTATTCTCCACAAACAAACCTGCTCCACTAATCAGTGCTCTAATGAGAAGGGCAGTGTGCTTGTGAATGAGCAGTTGGAGGTCTGTCAGACAACCCCCATCGTGACATACAACACAATACAGCAAAATACCACAAAAATGTAGTGCCTTTTCACAAAAAAGGCTAGATTACAGCAAGGCACTCCCAATTTAAATCGCAGCCAATTTCTAAATCTATGCAAATATATAAATAGCAGCCTATAGCCACAAGAGGCAAAAAAAAAATAATATGCATGATTTTATTTTATAAACTTTAAATGATTTAAACAGCTTTACAGCTTAAATATTGCTCATTGCAAAACATGACCAGCTTCACATTTCAGAATGAGCCCATTCACTTGTGTGTCTCATAGTAACCTTGGTTCTTGCTTTTTGTTTTGTTTTAAAGGAAATGAGAAAAAGTTTCTTTTCTTTGTGGTGATCAATATTGTGTTATTAATACTGTGACTTAATGACAATACAAGTTAACTAATTTTATTCATTGTTTATCACCCACTTGGTTGTTAGGGCATGTTGAAGCTTTAAAAACAGTTCCTTCCTAATATTATAGAAACTTTTTTTAGTTTGGTAGGTCGCACTTTATTTTAACAAACCAGTAACTATGTAATTTGCCTCAAAAATGATTTGCTGTTTATTAATAGTTAGTAAGGTACTTGTTAATTTTATAAATATGGTCATGCAAAATATGTGCTTTGTAATTACTAATAAACAGCCAATATGTTAATAATAGGCATGATACTAAGCGACTAGTTAATAGCGAGAATTGGTCTAGACCAGTGGTTCCCAACCGGTGTGTCGCGGCACTAAGGGGTGCCGTGAGATCTTTTGAGGGTGCCGCCAAAATTTCAACTAAATTTTTTATTAAGGCAGAATCAGTGTAAACAGTATTCTCATATCATCTAGGACTAGGTATAAGGTGTTGTTGCATGCAAACTCTCGAAATGAAACAAATAAATAAATAATAATAATAAAGCTACAGAGATTTTAAATATCTATTTCCTTATAAGGGTGCCGGAACTTTTGAAAGGCTTTCCAAGGGTGCCTCAAACAAGAAAAGGTTGAAACCACTGGTCTAGACTAAAGTCTTACTATTTTAGTCAAGGGTCAGTTTCCATGTTTTATTGGCACTAGATTAGTGTCACTTTGCAGGTATTTTTGTATTAAAAAATAACAACAGACAAAAATTATTCAGGAGCTTGGCAATCTTGATTTGTTATCTTATCTCTTATTTTGTCTGTGCCGTTCGCCCTCTCCCCTAACCTCCTTTGATAGGCTGTGAACGAAAATGTTTTTGAAATGTCACTCCAATCAAGGTTTGTCTCGATGAGTCAGTCTCCAATTGAGTTATTAATTTATCTTTCCCTGCAGTTATATACTGCAGATCACAACAACATAAACGCTCTCAAATGTCAGCAAATAAACTATTAAAACATCTGTCAAGAGAAGCACGTCTGAGAGGTTTCCTGTCTCCATTCTGTGTGGAATTATCACCCTCATCATTTTTATTTTCTGTGATATATTGAAATATCACATGGTCGATGGTGACTTTTACTTCAGAATTTAATCAAAGCGTTGCTCATAGATTTAGGCTACAATACATAATTATCCTACTGGGGAATACATGTTGATTCATATTTAGCTTGCCATATTACTTTATTCTGTAACCCCGGCTCAATATGGTGCATTTTTTGAATATAATTTCTATAATATAAAATACATTTCATGTGTGCAAAATGTCATTTAAACATCCAAGTTCTTAGTAAAGGGAAAGAAAAAAGGTGTTAAAAACAGCCCAGTAGATGGCAATCTGCCTAAGTAAATTGCCATCTAAACAAAGTAATAAGATGTCATGGTCGTATGGCAATGACAATATGCATTTGCTTTCTTGTAGAGACTGGTCTTTTTAGGCTGCCTTGAAAGAACAAACTCACAAGGACACGAAGATTCAAACCCATATTTGTGAGAACTGAGATGTGCTGTGATCTTGTTGCTCAGCTCTTTCTAAAGGTTCAATTCCCTAAAGTCTGCATTCGATGCATCCTTGAGTACTTTCACGGGCCTGCTGCACTTGTTTCTGAAGATTGGAATTTAAATTTGACGATGGCTGATGATGACGTCCAAGAATACTACTACTATATATGTAGAACATATTCTTAGTGGTCCCAAAAATAATTACTTATTCAAAAGAAGTACCTACTCAGAGAGCATTCAGTTTTGGGCACAGCCAAGGATTTGGATCACATGTGGCCAATGTCAAGGGGAATTTTTTGTTGGCTACTGATAGCATGCATATTTAGTACTGAAATACACTGTGAGAAGGTCGTAAATTCAGCCTATTGTTTTAAATGCTGAAGTTTCCATCAGTGCAGCTTTTTACAAATAACCTAAAACATACCGTCTGTTTGGTTTGAACCCATTGGACTGGTCCGTTGTTTTGTTGCTTGCAGTCCCTCCTCTAGCACCTCCATTTGTGAAACACCCGCAAGCTTTGAAACTTGTCATGAATTTTGATTTGGTGGGGTTGTATTGGTACAAGTGTTTTACTCTAAGGCTTTTGGATCACTTTTGTATTGTTCTTTGGGAAAACCCCAGCATGACATCAGCATGGTGTGGTTCAGATTGACTTTGCCATAAGAGTCAATTAGAGACTCTCCCACATGTACTTTGGGTTAGTGCATTTGATCAGAAGAAGGTCTGGAAATGATTGTTGTTGTGTGGCTTTTGTTTCAAAGAGACTTTTGATTTTGGAGCATTTTAACTGTCCACCCCCCTAAAGTTCAAACGCTGTGGCTCTGTTTTACTCTTTCTTTTTCACTCTTTCTCTCTCTGTCTCTCCAGGCCACAGATGATGTGTAACTGTTGTGCTTGATATATCTAGTGAGCTACGCCTTGATGATGTGCAAAATATTGACATAATACAATACACTGCATGCTTCCATTTTTCTCTATCTCTGTCTCTTGTTTTTATGCCTGTCTGTATTTTATCCTAAATCAAGCAACTTTAACAGCTATTAATAATGCAATAATACACTCTAAACAACTATCATGTTGTTCCAAGCCCATAGGAATCATTAAGCAACTCTTGCCATACAACGACAGTTCATTGTGACCAAAGTGCTGCCAAGTTCCAAAAAGAGTACTGTAAAAGTCATCCATAAAACCCTACATTACTAGACTTCTGAATCCAAAAAAGGATTTTGCTTCTTTGAGCAGATTAATATTTCAGTAATTAATCATTTATAATCTTTCCTTGGCCAAAGTTTGTCTCCAGATTCCAAATTCTGGTCACCCAAGCAGATTCAAGGAAGGCTAAATTCAGTGAACTCAACTTTGGGGCATGTCTAGTGATAAACTGAGATGTATTTTTTACTGAACATGTTAAAGTTTTCATTCAGTCAAAAACTGAAAATCATAATTCTAAAGTAATTAAAGTCAAAATTTAAACCTATTGTAGCTATTGTCTTTAGCAAAAAGCTTCCTTTCGATATTTCATCCTAAACAGTCTAAATTTGATGTGCTGACATTTTTGGTCACAGTGAATTACAGTATGTCCACACCGCTGGCTGTAGTTTATCCATGTTGTGTGCACAAAATAGACACTGAGTCTAAACCTGTTATCGGATAAGCACTAATTACACGTCACAGTTTCAGTTAAGCGTTTGAAAACGGTTTTATTTAAATCTGTTCAGTCTATTTCAGAATCTATTTCTCACACAGAATTAAAATGCAACTACTGTAAGACCCGGATTGACTAAAAATAGAGCACAAGTTTGGGCAACCTTCATTGTGCTCTTGTTGGTGTTTTTATTGTTTTACCATATATAACATGACGGTGCGTAAATGGCAGAATATTCATTTTTGGGTGAACTATTTCTTTAAAGGAACTCAAATATTAGCCCTTTTGTGGTCTCTGTGACCTTACGTTTCCCACCTCTCTGGCTTTGCATTGATTTTTTTATGCGCCTCTTTTAGTAAATGAATATATTCATTGTTTTGATTTGAGCTCTCTGGAGTGCAATAATGGCCCTGATGATTACATGCTATGGACAGATTTGATTGGTGCTTAATTCAGATGGTGTTTAGGTTATGCCTAATCACTTACGGCCACCGCTGACAGGCCCAAACATCTCTCAGGCTCACATTCCACAAACCGCTCCCAAGAGTGGGCCTATTTAATCATTAGCAACCACATTATTAGCATTCTGAAGTTACAAAAACAGCTTTGGAGGCGGCATGAGCTCTTCCTAATATTTTGATGGAGAGAGAGAGCGTGTGTACTTATGACCGGCAGTTTATTCCAAGCAGACCGTTTAGACAGATATACAAACACGCAAAGCCTTCCCATTACTCAGTGACCTCAACTGGAGAGAGAGAGGTGTGTGTGTTTGTATCTGGAATTTTTTATTCATTCATTCACGTAACCTTGAGTAAATAAGTAGGCCTATTCCTGGCGCAGTATTTTCTCATCTTTACTTTAAAGAGGTATTTACATCAATTAAAACAATTCAGACAGCAATGATATGAAAGTACTTTTCAGCAGTTAATTAAAAACACTTTCCTGAAACATAAATCACAAGAGTTGTGTCTAGCAAAAACACGCAAGTATTGAATGATAGAAATTTGTTGTTCTTTGTCATTTGTGATGTTGGTTAGCATCATGATGTTTTGCATTCTCTCTCTCTCTCTCTCACACACACACACACACACACACACGAACACAGATACACACACACATAAACACACAAAAAAGTAGCAAACTCAAACAGTGTGTATATGAGCACCAGGGCCTTTAAATGAGACTCATGGCTTGCTGGCTGCCCAAAACACAATGGCCTTCATCATTACTCTTGTCCTCAAATATTTGCAAGTGTCTTATTGAGGAGATTCAGTCTACATCTGCACATGCATTTGGACAGGCAAATGTCTGTACGTGTGTGTCTGTTCCCCCGAAGTCGGAACAATTTTGCAGACTGTGGGAAAATATCAAATCAAGGGAATGTTTTGTTGTGTGTTTCCGCATTAAGTGTGTGTGCGATTTTGTTGTAATCGGTTTTCTTTTCAAAGGTAATGCTCATATCTTGTGTGAATATGTATCTGTATATCAGTTGCATGTGTTGGACTTCAAAAATGAGACAGCAAAGTGCCTTCTGGGTTTGATTTTTTTAACATTCCATTTACGTTTTTGATGTTTACACAGTTTCTGGATTAAAGCTATGTGGAACGCTGTTTACCTTACACTATCAACAAGCAATCAAAACTAAATTATATATAATTTACAAAGTGCCCTCCAAAAGTTTGGAAACACCGTAGGCGAAATATCAGCACAAAACCTGAATTTAGTGATGACTTTGCATTGCTGAGAGACAAAACAAACTGAAAACGTTTACTGAATAAAAATGTATGAATTCAGAAGAGACTGTTACTGTTTTCTGATTAGTAATTGAATCTCTAAAGGTATGCTTATCCTATGAGCTTCAAAAAAGAAGTTTAATCTGGTAATCAAACATCATAGATGCCAAAGACTCATGTCCGACTGTAACTTGCACACAGACCACTGATTTATGCTGATATTGTCCAAAACCCCACCCGGGGCAATTCTAAACTTATGTAGGGCACTGTATATAAAAATTTATATTTCACCATGAATTTATTACAAGTTGCCAACATCTTAGGTCTATGCATTATGTATATCTTTTAGACCATTAGTCAATAAATGGTGGGTAAACACAAACGTGGCATGATTTTTATTTAGCAAAAAACAGCAAAGACAATGTGAAAAAAAAGTCTGTTTCTGAAAGGTTTTTGTCACTGTTAAATAGGGTGTCATGCTTGGTAGTTTGACACAAGGAGTGCACGACAAGTGAAATAAACTTAAACAGATTTAATCTTCTCAATGGGCAAAAGACATATAAACAGGCAGGCAGGCCGGACAAAAACCACGTAAGGACATCGACGATCGGACAAACGTGAACTCAAAACACACAGATTTTTGGAACCATTACTGCAGTCTTTAGCTAATCCTACAGAAATCATTCTAATTTGTTGCTCAAGAAAGAAATTGTATTATTTTTTAATTGTATACACACATATACACACACACACACACACACACACACACACACACACAGACATATATATAGCCCTACAGTATGTGGCTCTGGCCTACAAAACCTTAAATCTTAAGTTGCTGGCGTATATTTGTAGCAATAGCCAAAAATACATTTTATGTGTCAAAATGATTTATTTTTCTTTTTTTGCCAAAAATCATTATGATATTAAGTAATGTTCCATGGAGATATTTTCTAAATTTTACAGATTATTTTTGCAGCTTTCAGATTATGTATAAATCTCAATTTCGAAACATTAACGCTTATTACTGGTTTTATGGTCCAGGGTGATAAATATTTTTGTAGGACTCATGAATAGATGAATAGAATAAATTAATAGAAAGTTGAAAAGGGCAGCTTTAATTTATTATTAAATAAATAAATACATTTGTATATCTGGTTCAAATTGTATTTAGTTTATCTTATGTACTGTAAGTAATGCAGTTCTCTTTGGTTACACTTTATTTTGAGAGTCAACTTTAGACATGCTGCTAATTATAAGTAACTTTGGTACTGTATGTCAACTACATGTCTGCTAAGTACACTGTTAGAGTGTTTAGGGTTAGTAGAATAAGTTGACATATATTTGCTAAATTAGTCAGTATGTTTTGTGTTATAGACCCATTAAAATAAAGTGTTAGAAGTTAAGCAGACAGTCTACTAATGCTCTAATGACTGCAAGTTGACACACTGTTGTAAAGTTAAATACTGTATACCTAAAGTAGACTATCGAAATATAGTTGTACCTTCTCTTTAAACTCCTTACCTCTTCCTCTGGCTGTTCCTTTTTTTCCTCCTTACTGTATGTATCTTATGAAATGGGAATTAAGCTACAGGCGAGTTTTAAGTGGCACACTTTGTCTTATGTGTATGTACATGGTTGTCATAAACTTGAGTGATCAGGCTCAATCCAGCTGTTGTTCCAGTCAGCCAAGCCCATGATGAAAGCATCATCGTTATGCTCACTGTGTGTCGGCAGTGCTGATTTTCAGTACGTGTGTATTCCAGTCATGCTTGTTCCACTCTGTGCATGTGTGTGGAAGAGAAAGGGAATGTGTAATTGATTGTAATTGAGGGATAAACCAAAACGAACTCTGGGCTTAAAATCTTAACCACACCCGTGATGTCATCTGAATGACATCAGTATTCCCAGACCAACGCAGCTTGCTCACCTCAGCGTGTCTGTGTGCTTATTGAACTATATACTATGAATGTGTTTATGGTTTAAGGGAAATTTACGCATTGTCACATTTGTTGGTTAAATTAGGCATCGTCACGTTTTTCGGGACAGCCCTCGTACCACATTGTGTCTTGCGGCACTTGTCTAATGTTTTTGTTTGAAGTTCCCATAGTAATGTTAAAGCAGACCTTTTCAGACATCTCACGATTTTTATGCAGTGTACGCGGTCCTTTGATGTGTCAAGTGGATTTTCATAATTGCATCGTGTTATATTTCACATTAAAAATGATGCCCCTGATTGGATCGTTCTTCTTTTGTGTTCCACTGTAAAAATAACAAGACAACATATACTGCGCATTTGTTGTCTGCTCTGCCCATTTAATTTACAGCATATCCCATGAATAATTTACTGCACTGCACAAAGAATCTCTTATTTTCCTCCCCAAAACCTTTTTTTCCCCCGGTTTGTTGTCACAAGGATGCTTTCAAATGTAATCGTTTCCTATTTACACTCTAATCTCTATTATCGGTGTTTACTGGAAGGTTTTTCAAGGCAGGTAACTACAATACGAAAAATAAATACATTTCATGTTGAACGATTGAAGGGTAAGGAGAATAAAGTCACTTCATTTTATCCAGTTTTTTTATTGTGTTCACAGAGTAAACATATGACTTTTTTAATGGACGTTATTCATGCTCTTATAATTCATACACACATTCATGAGGCATTGGAAAAATGTAGTATATATTCATTTTAATTATTCAGTTTAATTTACTTGTGTATCTGTGATGCGAAATTATTGTCAGTTAATGTTAATAGATTAATTGTTTATGACACTGCAGTATATGGCAGAAAATCGTTGTTAAACCTCCTCTTATTCAGCTGTTATGTACTTGTCATTAACTAATATTAATAATAATATGAGCTCAATGGTTGGGTGGATACATGTTTTTTGATGCTCAAGTTGATATATGCCTCCTAAACTTCTGGTGATTGTAAGCAGCTCGCCCTGGCTGCAGCTGAGCCTTGTGGGAATTGCAGTTTTTCTGACTTTATGAGCTGTGGACAGCTTCAAAAGTACAGGAGATTGTACAGAGAGAGCATTAGATTTGGCAACACCAACAGCCGAGTAAGGTGTTTTTTCCTCCCTCTGTCTGCCTCTCTCACACTCTCTCACACACTCTCCCAAACATGTGGTTTGAGTTTAGTGGCGTCTCAAGCTCAGAGCTCTCAAATACACACACAGGCCACCCTGATCCCAAATAATGTGCCAAAACTGTGTGTGCGTGTGCACGTTTCAAAGTGCTTGACACTTATGTAGACTACTTTGTGCAGCATTTTGCTGTATCTTAGACAAAGTCGCTCTGAAGTGTGTGTTTACGTGCGTATTCTTGGAGTCAAATGATTATATATATATATATATATATATATATATATATATATATATATATATATATATATATATATATATCTGATTCAAAGAAGGGATTATATTTCATTATTGCATTTTATTAACTGTATAAAATATGACACGCACTCTCCCTATATTCACACTATATTTCTTTCTCTTTCTCTCACACATGCTTCTGGATTGATGGAGTGTATTACTTCTATCATGCCATTTCTAAGAAATGTGGAAATTATTTAGTACTCATATCGCCCAAGTTATGTCAGTGGAATCATGAAGTCATACCTCATTCCAAGTGGAAATAAGGCCTAGAAATAGAAAGATGGAGTGAGTGAGAGAGAGAGAGAGAGAGAGAGAGAGAGAGAGAGAGAGAGAGAGAGAGAGAGAGAGAGAGAGAGAAATGGGGAGAGTGAAGCAAGAAGAGAGAGGGGAAACAAAATAAATCACTTTCCGTAAAAGCTTCTCAAATGTTTTATGGCTTATCTAAATTATTTAAATAATTCAATAGTTTATAGGAGAGATATTAAGATACATATTAGTTTGTAGACATGTGTTTCTTATCCCCTGCAGTCCTCCAGTCCTTCAAAAGTTATCACATCAGTAATATCTGCTGAGAGACTATTGCAATATGTATGTGTGTGTGTGTGTTTCTAGAGGCATAGGCTTGATGCCACAATTTTGACTTAATGATACCAACAAATAATATTTCTCAATATTATTAGAAATATATTTTATAGTTTTTAGAATTTTTATGAAATATGTATTATTGTTGCTGTTATATTATACTATTAGCATTATCATTCAATAAATTGTTATTTTACAAATCAACATCAAAAATATACATCAATATGTAGCTATTTCTATATTTTGTGTTACACTCTCAAATTTTGCCAGATCAGCAGATTATAATTTTTATATTTTAAGAACTGTTGTACTTTTTTTGTAATAAAAACGTGCAGCCCTAGATCTTAGACTGTCTCGGTAGTCTTCGGCAACTCAGAAGGTCCAGTGAAAGGTCTAATAATCAGGTTTGTTCCTAACTTTTTACACCATCATATTCTCATCTGCTCTTAATCTGACAGGAGGGAGTGGGATGGAGACTCATCCAGTTTTGATTTGCGAAAGAATACTGCTCAGACTGACACACATGCACCACTCCCATAAACAAGCATGAAAGAATTCAATAAAACAAGCATCTGTCACCCAGACATTCACAAACAGCTTCAGCTTTTGCTCAAGAGGAGTTTTAAAAGTACTAAATACATGACTTTGTGAAATTCTGAAATCTGGTTGCATTCTTGTATTTAATGAGTATTAAAATATGAATAACTGAACAGCCTTTTTGCATACATATCTGTGGTTTAAGGTCTCTGTTAACACTGTGTTCTCTTTCTTTTCACATAATAATTGTTCAAAGAAACATATGCCATTTTTGTATGTATTTACATGATGAGTAGCTGCCATTGGGATAATGTATAGAAAAACTGAACCCCTTCATAGTGATGCAACACTCTGTAAAAGTGGTTTGTTTTGTGATAATGACTAGATGAGTTACATATTATCTGTAGATTATTGCTAATAGCATAACAGCTGGTGCTAAACCGCATAGTAATAACAAGTTACAAGTATTAATATCAAGTTACAGGCATACAAATTACTGATTGGACCAGATGGGTCCCTATTAAGGACTTATGGGAAATGTAAATGACTGTGATTGAGAATCAATAAAAACTTTAGCTCTGGTTACTATTATTTTGTTAGTACCTCTTAATCCTCAGTCAAGACCATACACGGCATTCCGGACAACTCTAGGTTTATTGCAGTTTACAGTCCTTCCGTTAGGTCTTCATGGAGCACCATTCACTTTCCAGAGGTTGATGGACCAAGTACTCCAAGGCTGTGAAGACTAGTCTGCAGCATACCTGGATGATGTGGTAATTCACAGAAACTCTTGGGCAGAGCATCTTCACCACCTCCAACAAACCCTAAAGAGGATAGAGGAAGGACTAACATTAAATGTTGCTAAATGTGAGTGGGTAAAGCAAGAGGCAAATTACCTGGTGTATCACTTGGACAATGGGCAACTGAGACCCCAAATAGACAAGGTGGAGGCAATCTGAAGGAGTTCACAACCAAGGACCAAAAAGGAAGTGAGGTCTTTCCTAGGACTGGTGGGCTGGTACAGGAGATTTGTACCATACTTTACCTCCACCACAGCTCCTCTGAGCGGCCTGCGGTCCAAAAAGGTGACAAACCCTGTTCCCTGGACTGATGACTGTGAGGCAGCTTTTAATAACTTAAAAGAAAAACTGTGATCCAACCCAAGCAGATGCACCAGCAACAGGGATTGGTGCGGTCCTTGGCCAGGGAAGTGCAGGAGAAGAGAGGCCGGTTGTCTAACTTAGCCGCAAGCTACTCCCCAGGGAGGCAAGATATTCGGTAGTCGATAAGGAAGGTCTTGCCATCAGGTGGTCACTGGACAGCTTATGCTATTACCTCCTTGGTTGAGAGTTTGACCTAGAGACCGACCACCGAGCCCTAACCTGGATCCAGTCTATGAAGGACCACAATGCCAGAGTTACACGGTGGTACCTCGCCCTGCAGCCATACAGCTTCAAAATACGGCACAGACCAGTTTTGTCCAGTTTTCCGGCCAGTACGCTGCTGGGAGAGGGGAAAGTTGATGTGATAAAGTCAAATCTAGTGCTGGGCAAACCAAACGTACAAGTGGTGGCCAATTATGACATCACAGGCTTCCAGTGCTGCACCGCACAACCAGAAGCTGGCGAAACCATTGTCAACAGGTGCTTATGTGTGTATTTACATGTGGAAATAAGGTATTAAATGTGTTAAGTGTTAAAGGATTGTATGTCAATTTATGTATGTAAAGAGGATTGAATTCAGTGGTTGATAATGAGTGCCAAACAGATGTGGTATTTGTGTTTCTGTAAATGTTGGACTTACCTGCGGATGGTATGACCCAAAAAAGAGGTGGAGTTTAGCCTATATAAGCAGAGGCCAAACTTCAGGACAGGACTTGTTTACCAAGTCAATGCAAGAGTGCTACCGCAGTGCTTCAAACTATTTAAAACCCCCTTTGTATATCGTGGATACCTGTTTGTTACCTGTTGCAGATGACCTGGCATCGTTTTGATCTAAAACTCATGGGAGTCATTAACATCCATGAAAGACTTTCTAATCTTGATGGCAGTATATTCTCTGTACAATATATGCCTCCATGGGTACCGTCTCACATATTCTATTCACCCATGTTGTTTTCTGCACCCCATACCACGACAGGCATTTACTTTTGCACCTGTTGCTGATGAAAGTCTGGATGGTCCCTTTGGTCTTTGGAACATGAGAACTCAGGGTTCATTTCCCCCAAGAACAAGCTGAAATGTGGACTTATCATGAGCAGTACTCTTTTCACTGTATTTTGGACTATCTGAGATGAGCTGAAATGAGGGTTTAAAGGTCACGCAACTGAGGTTTCCTGTCTTGTCCTGAGATGCTCCTTCACAAATTTTTGACTTCACTGCGTTTTACAAGGGGTTGATGTAAGTAATATTACTATACACTGAATGAATCCTGGTTTTTACTCCACTGATCATCGTATGTTTACCATGACAGTTCTCAAATTGTTTTGTGGCAGAATCCAGACATCAGTTAGGAATGTATAAAAAACCATTGTTAAGAGGATATGGATCTAATTTTGACTAGCTTCTACAAATAGACAAATATAGCTGACAAAATAGTGTTAATGTAGTATTCTTGATTTTGTCATCAGCGATAAAAGGTAAGAAAATAGATCTTCTCATGAATTGTGTTAGCTAAAGACACATGTTAGTTAAACATTTTATGCATTTCCCTCAAGTCCCATCAGAGCAAACCTGTGACTTATTTTTGGTTTGTGATCCATGATTTTGGAGTCACTTTAAAGGTGTTCTACATTTCCTATACACTGTAAGGGTGTACAAGGGTGTACACCTTTACAACATATAGCACGTTCAGCAAAATCAGTTCAAGTGTGTCATCTAGTTTGCTTCCTGTCTGCAAAGAGAGCCTGTTTTTTTCAGTTATAGTTATATCATGGCCTAATACTAGGTGCCAGGGCTAGACTGGTAATCAGGATTACCTGGTGTTTTCCTGTTGAGTCTACACACTTTTGGCTGGTCGGCCCATCATACAGGGACAACAGCCCATCACAAAGGAGCATTTAGATGAAGTAATAAGGGATCTTGGGATATGTACATATTGCTTCACTTCTCTTCCACCTTCCTCTTAGTCCTTAAAAATGGACAGAGCAAAATGGTGGTGCTGAAAAGCTCTGGCAACAGTAGCTTAAAAATTTGGAGGCAGATCCCACGAAATGCGCCTTGTCTTTAGCAATTTCCGAAATGTACACAGCAGCGTTATCATGAACAGGCTTGCTCTGCTGTGAGTGATGAACCAAAGAGACAGGCAGGAGGAGAAAGATGTTAAATCGGTAAGTAGTTTGATATATAAAGGAACCTAACCTGTTCTAATGCATGTGTGCACCACGAGTGTAGAATATGTAGAACACTTTTTTAAAACGGAAGTTTCTTCCTTTGCTGTTTTGGCTAAATCAAATTTGTTTGCATTATATTAAAATACTTAACTTTCAATAATAGAGATACAAGTATTGTAATCTCTGTTTAAAATAATCATAATTTATTAACTTGTTAACACCTTCCTGTTTGCTCTGGTCTTTGCTGTCCCATAGTATGAAGATTACTGGCAAAATTTTTAAATTATAGTAGCCTGTATGTACACAATTGCATACTTATTTTTTTAATTGGAAATTATACATAACCGCTTTATATTCATAAAGAAAAAAAGCTAAATAAATCTATGTATGTATGGTAGGCCTATATGTGGTGGTGGGTTGGTGCTATAGAAAGTGAATGATCCACTCCAGATCAGTTTTAGGACATGCTGTTATTGTGACTTCATTTGCGTGTTTGCTAAAACATTTTCAGCCAGAAGTTCCATGCTGGCAGGCAAATGAAGCTTTCTGTGCTTGAAAATAAAATCTTTCCTTGTGTTCTCATTTATCCCGCGCTTAAAGTTGTTAGTTCCACCTTGTATAACCATTGTCTTATATAGGGTTATTGGCTTTGATCAGACAGGTACTGTGAAAAGTCTGCCTGCAAGCATTTGTGCAACCATGCAGCGTCTACCACATTACTCTACTTTAATCAAATCGAAAATAATAATACTTAATATGTGGTCACATAAGTAAAAAAAGCTCAATTTTGTCAATATTATGTGGATGTTCACAGATGTTACTGTAGATGTAGAGCACAGTTTACACAGAAATCATGTTTAAACCAAACAGTTTTCTGTTGCCAATTTCGACCAACTTGACCAGATTAAACCTAATGCAAATTCTGTAGGGTCCAATCTTTTCTGCCACACATGGAATTCCATATTGAAAGAAATGTCAGGATTTTGCTGAACAATGGTAAATGTGACTGCACCTTTCCTGCTTTTGTGTATAAGACAGCTATGCTAATACAGAACATAAACTTTCTTTCCTTTTTAATATTTGTTTATTTGGGCATGATAGACGTATTTTACATTGCAGTAAATTACATGGTAACATCTTCTTTGAAAAAAAAAGTGTGCATGGTGTCAATTCATATTAAATATTTTCATTCCAGTAGATGCATTTACCATATGATAACTGTTATTTTTTAAAAGCCCCTGCTGGATTTAAACAATTTAGAGTGAAGCCTGTTCTGCAAGTTGTTTGCGGTCTCATTTGTCCAGAATTTGTCTAAAATATTTAACATGCAATGAGTAAAACATGCAATCCATCACAACTCCTTCAGGCTTTTGTCATTTCTGATGTCATATTTTGGAATGTTTCACCAAGAAAAGCAGCAATGCAAATAGCTTTGGGATTATTTGGGATTTCTGTGAGCCTGGCAATATTTTTAATGTTAATACTGGAGAGAATTACACTGCCCCATTTTATTATGGTAATGGTGGTACCGTAACTTTTTTAATATTGTCATATATTAACACAACCAGAGTAACCTCATCAAGATTCTTATTATTGGACTGGCTTTAACACTTTCCCCCCATTTCCTCAGTTTCCTGTATTTTATTGTACCCACTGCAATGATATATTGCAATACTTATCAGAGAATGCGAATACCATGCATTTATTTCCTGTCTGAACTGGAGGGAAAGGAAAATTCATTGGATTGCATACCAATTTCTCAGTAAATTACATACATTAATTTAAGGCTTAGATGCATAATTTAAGTGTTTTTTATATATGTATATAAAAGGAGAGCATAGATAGTGTAGAAACTGCAGTCCACACTTTTGTTGCTGCAGGGCTAGACTGCAGGCCTTATGAGGGTGTTTTGTTGCACTGTGTGTGTATGTATCCATGTATTTGGGGTGTACCACTATGTGTTGTGCTTGGCATTCTTGCTCTAAATGAGAAGATATATTTGCCATAACCTTCATCTGGCTCTCGTTTCTATGCAGCTAATTCAGTCGTTGCCTGTGTGTGTTTGTTAGTCTTTATAATATGATAGGAACATACTGTACAGGGTCCAAAGTTAACATAACCCAAGCCTCAAAAGTGAGTAAAAACTGGGTTTGGAGAGTAAATAAAATAGAGATTGTTTTGGCAGTTAAAATGATAAGTAATGGCAACATTACACTGTAGAGAAAAAATGACATTTTGATGAATGTTTCAGATGATTTTGTCTATATTATGTGGGTCAATAGTACACCAAAACTAGTACAATATAGTACACTAAAAATGACACTCATGTAGTGTAAAGCTATTCCTTATGATTTGACTAGTGAGGTCTTAATGGGTTACTCCACCCCAAAACTGAAATTTTGTCATTAATCACTTACCCCCATGTTGTTCCAAGCTTTGTTAATCCTCGGAACAGAATTTAAGATATTCTGGATGAAAACCGGGAGGCTTTGAACTGTCCCGTTGACTGCCAAGTAATGAGCACTGTCAAGGTCCAGAAAAGTATGAAATACATAGTCAGAATACTCCATCTGCCATCAGTGGCTCAACTGTAACGTTATGAAGCTACGAGAATCATTTTTGTAAGCAAAGAAAATAATAATACTGACAGTTATTCAACAATTTGTCTCCTTTGTTTTTCTCTCGTGACACAAGAGACACAAGATTTTTTTCATTCAAATCAAAGTGTAAATACACATAGAAAACACATCCGTGTGTGGCAAGGCTGACACAGAACCACGTGCGTTATTTGCGTCCAGTGGATATTCTCTTAAATGATGCCACACAGATCCAGAGACACACAGAGGAGATGAATTGTTATTGTTATTTTTATATTCTTACCATACAAAATGTACCTTCCATTTTTCATAAAATACAGGTGTAACCGCTGATGGCAGATGGACTGTTCTGACTGTTCTTTCATACTTTTCTGGACCTTGACAGTGCTCATTACTTGGCAGTCAATGGGACAAGCCTTCCGGTTTTCATCCAAAATATCCTAAATTGTGTTCCGAGGATGAACTAAGCTTTTATGCGTTTAGAATGACATGGGTGTAAGTGATTACTGGTAAAATGTTTATTTTTTTGGGTGGAGTAACCCTAGAGTAAGTCATTTTTGAGCTTTGATAAGCGTTTGTCCAACTGTGACTTTCCAAAATCTGTTATGACTTTTTGGAAATAGCATTTACTCCTCCAGATTACAAATTCCAGCCCGACAGACCCAACTGTCACTGTATTTGTTTTCATTCACCCACAATTGGCAGATGTTGCCAAAAGATAATTTTGGACCCTGGGTGCAAATATACTCAACACACTTAATGCGGTATTGATTTTAGTACTTTGACCATAGGTGCTGATAGGTTTCTTAAGAGTTGTTTTAAAGTTTTCTCTATGCTATCTTTTTAAAAGAGAGCACTCTGAGTGGTCGATATTTTGGTTGATATAATGGTTTGAATGTGCTTTTTATTTAGTTTGGCTGTTCATTTGTGGTTGCTCTTTGGTTTGTGAATGGTTAGTGTTTGGTTGTGTAATGGTTTGAGCGTTTCCAGATCAGTTATCTCTCATGAGAGGCTCATTCAGTGAAACCATCTGTTGCCTGACAACCCACTGCTGCCAGCAGTCACTGTGTATGTGTGTGTGTGTGTGTGTGTATTTGGCAAAGCCTGAGCTCGGTGAGTGGTTCAGTGGGCCAGCACAGTTTGAGTCTGGCATGAGGCCTCAGTGAGAGTGTGTAGAAGTGATAGAGAAATGCCACACTGGCAGATAACGCTCTCATAGGCCACACGCCAACCTTAATTTCTCTCTCTCGCTCTACAGGTTGAGCGTGTGTATGTTTATATGTATATTAATAGTTGGTGTACTCTATCTGTGTATGTTTTGATTAGTTATACCACATGGTATGAGTTCACACTAATATTTTATAGCATCTTCCTGCTGTTTTGACCAGAGACCGTGTAATGGGGAGGAGAGGGACCACTCATAGGAAAATGAATGGGAGAAACAGAAGAATTTAGGTCCTGTCTTTCAGTTCAAACAGGCAGTTGGCTTCACTGTAGATGATAGTTAGTTATTGTTAGTTATTTAAGATGGGTTTAGGTCATTCTGACCAAAGTACATTGTGATACATCAGAGGTCACTGCCAATATCGTTATTGTTATGGCTATGAATTGTAAGTCGGTTCACAAGTATCTGGCATCATTGTTGTTCTCTCCCTTTCCCTCCTTCTCCCTTCCGCATAGGAAATGAATCTTTTGGCTACACAGCGGTCTTATTTTCAGAGCAAACACCAGGAGTGTTTGAAGTAGAAAATCAGCAGTGTATGTGCGCTTGTGTGTGTTAGTGTGTGTGCATGTGTGGTAAAAGTCAGCTTTGAAGTGTCTACTTCCTCCTGCTGAAAAACGTCAGGTTTAATCAATATTTACGTGCTTGCATACACACACACACACACACACACACACACACACACACACACACTGCAGTCTGTATCCTAGTTAAACCGCTCTCAGGGACCAAAACGGAGGTTTTATGATAGATCAAAAAAAAAAAAATCATTTTCTCAACCATTGAGACGTCTGTTTTAGACATTTTAACATTTAATGCTCTGGAAAAATGGAAAGGTATAACAACTGTAACAATCATGTTTAACTTGTTAAACATATCTCATTTTAATGGCTGCATATTGCGACATTTATACTATACGTCCTGTTATGAATATGGACATGTGGTATTATTATTATTGAGTGAATAAACACTCGCGACACAATGAATCTTTGTGTACTGTATATCTGCATGAAGATGTCTGGAAAATGTGTGTATGTGAATGAGAGCAAGGAAAGAGTGTCTGAGCTCACTAATGAAGATGAATTGAGTCATTCAGTGAATCGCTGGTCTCATTAACTCTGTCTGGTACTTTCTACAGGGAAGACAGGTGCTCTCCGGCATACACCCTCCCTCCCTCCCACACACACACAGTTTTATGGGCTATGCCTGGTGTACTAATAAATTTGAGCCTAATCGATTGGCATGTCATCTAGATTACATATTAAGGCTTATGTCACCAATTTTTTTTTGACGCTTGGATTGCGAATCAGAAATGGCACGATGCCACCAGTGATGCAGAGTTTGCTTAAAGTTCATGACTGTCCCTGTACAATGTGTTTCTGTTATAACGCTGGGGTTTGTGTTTGCCCGTTTAGTTCTGAGCACTAAACCAGAGATCTCATATTTAAATTACACGGGACCAGCTGGTGTTCTCCGTCAGGAGCAGTTGAGCATTTACAACAAACACAAGGGTTTTTACAACCTTGAATTTGAAGGATATGCGGATGTGTTGGCACAGCTATACAGTTATTGATGCATGGACTAACACCTAGAGTAGCATAGTGATCCAGACTAATTATGCCCAAAACTCTCTATCCCTAGAATGCAATGTTCTTCTTGCAGTTCAGACAGGAAGAGTCTCATTAAGAGACCAGAAACATAACAGGCTCACTTTGATGTAACAAAATTCATGAAAATATAAAAGGACAAAAACATATATTTTACTTTAATAAACTTTTTATTTCAAGCGCACAATAAAAAATAAACATGGAGCAGAACAGTCTATAGCTACCACTAATTAAATTTCCGCCTTTGATTTGATCATTGTGATTTGATAAGATATATCACTATTGGAGGTTTATTGAGATTGGTTAGCTGGCCCAGTGTGTTGTGATTGAAGCTCCTCTATACGTGTCGGCCCTCACCGTCGCGGCATGTGCTGTTGCATTGCAATGTCTATATTGCTTATCAGTTTGAGGCGCAGAGGATATTATTGAAGAGGATAGTGCAGAACCTGTGTAAGCAAGGCTTTTAGTAGTAGGCCTAAATGTTTTATAGATACGTTGTTATTTGTAAATGCTACTATGTTAACTTTTAATATATGGTTAGTATTTCTCTCCTACTATGGAAGTGAATGGTGACCCAAAACAGCCTGGATACAAAGTTTCTTCAAAACATCTTCCTTTGTGTTCTTGTCCTTGTGACTGGGTTTATCTGGGTTCCTGACGTAACGAACCCGAGACGTAACTCATTGTAGACATTAATCTCCGTTTGCATTGAGCTTTCAGCGGTGTAACTTTGCAGATATTGCTTATGCTCAGCAGCATCACTCTAACTGTTTTTAAAAAGTGAAATCGCAAAAAAACACCTTGAATAAAAATAGCTCATGATATTTGATAGCTCGTTAAAAAAATAAAATAAATAAAACTGTCATCATTTACTCACCCTGAAGTTGTTTAAAACCTGTATGACTTTCTTTCTTCTGGAGAACACAAAAGAAGATATTTAAAGCAATGTTTGTTGCTACAGAGTTTTGGTTACCATTGACTTCTATTGTATGGAAGTGAAAAAAAAAGAACATTGAGGCATTTTTCAAAAAAACCTTTTATGTTCCACAAAAGAAAGAAAGTAATGTATTGACACTCAAGGGGTTGAATCTCGAGGGCTGAATATGAGACCTTTGCTGTAAACATTGCTTTTGTTATTGTCACATAACATGCCAAATCCACAATTTTAGTGAATAATCACCATAAACAATGCAGTAAAGTTCAGATATGAGTTTATGCTCACATTTGCACCATAATTTCGGACTTTAAATGTTACGTATGCACTGAAGCAGGTGCGTCTGCCATTGGAGTCATACAGTATTGTGTACTGTATTCAAAATTCACTGGACAGCGTCCAGCTAGCTGTTGAGTACATCAAGTGCAACACGCATACCACAACTAACCATCTGTTACACATGCAGAAAAACACACGCAGGGAGAAACAAACACACTCACATTCATGCCCCCATCTGCCATGCGGCTACATAGACATGCTTCATGCAGTCTTGTACAAGCATGTGGACACACAGACACACACACACACACACACACACACACACACACACACACACACACACACACACACACACACACACACACAGGCATTCAGCTTGCCTGAGTTTCACTTGACAAATAGCGTAGATAGACCTAAGCCACTTCAGAGTGCCTTTCTTCCTCCCTTTTTTTCTTCTCTCGATGTTATTCTGTTGCTTCTTTTATGTACAGTAAAGGCGTGTGAATGGGGAGGGCGGGGGAGACAGAGAAATTCCAGGGAGGGAAAAAGCTTTCCATTCAAATGCAGGATTATTATTGGCTATTGCTTCGGGCCTCCTAAACAATCGGCAATACCATTCATTCTTAACGCTCACAGACGGATCCAAGCGTATATGCACACACACGCGCGCGCACACACACACACACACACACACACACCCATACACAATTCTTAATTCTCATAAACACATGCAAGTGGGCTTTGCTTAAAACTCTGCCTCTCTTTCTTTCTTTCTTTCTTTCCACTCCATTACAATCTTTATTTTGTTTCCTTTTTCGGTCTTTCTCCGTGATCCCTGCTTTTGGTTGTGTAATACTCCAGGCAGCTTTCAATGGGCTGAATATAACAGTCTGGGGTGCCCACTTCACTTCTGCACTTTGTGTGTGTGTGTGTGTCTGGGACAGTCTGTGTGTGTGGATGTGCTCTGATGGTAGAGAGGTACCAAGTAGGTCTTTCTGTTTATCCACCCCACAGAGAAAGACAGAGAGAATATAAGAAGGAGAGAGGTGGTTGATTGTTTCTTTTGCAGACGGATTTGGAGTGGGAGTCTTATTGATTTTTCCCACACTCCTCTCTTTCTCTTTTTTCTTTTTTTTTTTCTCACTCTGCTTTTCTCTCCACACACTCACACTATCCTCCAACTTTTTCCTCCCCTTTTCTCTCCTTCCTTCATTTTACCTTAATTAGTGAGAGCACCTGACAGTCTGCCATTATGCTAATAAAACATTGTAATAAGATCCCACTCTGTCTGCCGCAGGTTTGGTCAGTTAAAGAATGTTTCATTAAGTTTATAAGGATCTACTAATTCAATCTCCTAATTAAACGCATTCATGTTGTCACAGAAAATCTAAATGCAGTTAGTTTAAAGCAAATGGGTGGTAGAAATGTTCCAAAAGCAAGATTTTTAAGGAATAATCCAAATGTTCAGTACAAGTAAACTAAGTAAACAGCTTTTGTAGTATAATGTTCATTACCACTAAAAGAAGACGAAGAAAAAGAAGAAAAGAATTAGGCCCTACAGTGGAAGGCACGCTATTAGAGGCAACAATTTAAATGCGGAAATGTCAAGCTTATTAAAAAAAAAAATCCTCAGTTAAAAAATGTCTTTCTTTTTTCTATCAAGCAGTTTATTTTTTATTTTTTAGGATGTACGTAGGGTTCATAGTGTTGGATTTTGCATAGAAGCAAAGTCGATGAATTATATTCTACACACAGAGAAAAAGCTGGTAAGTTATTTTTCACAAGAAAAATCATGTTGTTTACTTTTGAAATAGTGAGTATTTCACAAATTGGCCGCTTTAACACGTTATCGGTGTAACTCAAAGTTTTATTTATTTATTTATTTATTTATTTATTTTTTCTGATAATCACGTACATACTTTTTTTGTTGTAATCAACATTAGCCCCAAAAGCTGTTGAGCTTAACTTGCATTGAGCTGAATAACGACACTACCTTTATTGAACAGAATTAAATCAACATTGAATTGACTCAAGCCGAATAATGAAACGGTTGCTTTCTGTACAACTGCTTTTACCTGAATTTAACTTTTCATTATTGATGAACCTTGCAACATTGACAGTTATTCTCCTGCTATAACAACCTATATCATATTAAGTGCAATACAAATAAATGTTACTTCAAGTGCTTTAATGTTTATGCTGACATTTGACACTATACTATCAGAGTATCAGCAAATAATGTTGAATAATTGTATTCAATTTTATATATATATATATATATATATATATATATATATATATATATATATATATATATATATATATATATATATATATAATTTGATACTGGATAGCAAATTTGCCAATTGACAGTAACTGAAGCAAGTAATGAGATAATTAAGAACGAAATCAAGAGATGAGAGATTACATTAGTAGTTAGGCAGAAGAGCAGTGCTCCCTGAATAGGCAATGTGCATTTGGACAAATAATTGCATTCTGCATGTTTACAGACGAGTTCATGGTATCATTATAATGCTGCCATGCTGCTGAGGTCGCTCGCTTTCTGATTAAAGACATGTGCAGTCGCTCCCTCTCTTTATCTCTAAGACCTCCCATCCCCAACTTTCCTAAGACGAAACTTCAGTAAAGCTCGTCAGCCTCCAGTAAAAAGGAGCATCAGTTATCGAAACGCCCGTTGCTCATTTGTTTTGGCTGCTATTAAGATCAGTTGTTATTCCACCGGAACAGAGATTGTATCAACACGCTTGTATCGCCTGTCCTTAACAATTGGAATAGTTGAGATGTTTAAGTTTAGTCGCAGTCTTTTGTAGTGCCTGAACAAACGCACATACCTGACAGCTTTTGTGCGAGGAGGGATTTCAGTCTAGGTCTTGTATTGTGGTTCACACATTGCAGGAAATGAAATGTTTTGTTTAAGTGGAAAACATCGACACGCCATTCAAACAAACATAGTCATAACCACAGAGCAAACATGCCTTCTTGACTACACAATACTCACCAAAACAATTAACAGGAAAACACCTGAACTTGGAATGTGGAGCACTTTGTTCTGTCTACCTTTATTTTTTGCTGTCTTTTTCATATACAGCTGACGTTTTTTTTCCAGACGACTGTTAATTGAGATTGAAATATCAGACATTCGGCCGGATGGGCTATCAGAATTCCTCAAGTTTCATTTGTATTCATTTGTTCCTGCGTGCAGTTTTGACCGGCTGTCCGTTAAATTTGTGTGGTTTTGGTTTCTGAACAAGGATGTCACTGTAATAGGGGCTTGGATATTTTAAACCCCTGTCCTAAAGAAAATTGCATTTGTTGCATTGTTTTGATATTGATTTATTATTGATGTAAACTGGCTTTCCCAGAATTCCCTGCATTGCATTTCAAATTTAGTTTGAATTTGCAAGGCAAGTTTATTTATATAGCGCATTTCGTACGCAGTGTACGTTACATAAAAGGAAGTAAAATAGTCGTTAAAATAATAATAGCAACAATGAAAACAAGGAATTTAAAAAAAAAGAATTGTAAAAAATGGTTACACATACAATACATTGCAGTTAGTTCACAGTGATCATTCAACAAATACACAGCCAAACAGTTTTTAGTCTAAAGTGGCTAACATTTGAGCACATCTGATCTCTTCTGGAAGCTGCTTCCATTACATTACATTTGATGTTTTTCTTTGAAAAAAACATTTCTTATCGGTTATGTTTATTGGGGTTACATGTAATGTTGTTAAATTAATGTTTATTGCATATGTCAGGTTAATGAGTCTTTAGTGCTTGTGTGAATGACACTTTCCGTATAAGTTCATATTTAAAAGCTGCTTGTGATGGGCTTTGGTTCATCGCGTGACTCTCTCATCACTGCCTGCATTTGGTTATCAGTGCATTTCAAAGGTCCAAAACAGATTGGAGTACTTTAATAGGTTGTTACATTAACATTATATCAGTAAATTAAATTTGTACGGTATTTGACTGTAAATTGAACTTAAAAATGAAATCTAAAAGTGAAATCTAAAATGTTGTTTTTATGGTTGTTGTTTAAATTAAGTTATCGCATTAATTCCGGCAACCACAGCTGCTGTTTTTTTACCCCAAATTTTATCAGGGGAACCCCACCCAAAAAAAAACACGTATTTTACCACACCAGAATGCAATTTTACAGGAAATCCCCCCTGAAAAGGGAATTGGGTGGATTTTTCCGAGACAATCTGGCAACTCTGACTAGATGCCACTATTGGAGCAGTTAAAATAGTGGTTTCCCCAGTAACACTGTAGGGTTCAACTTTTAGAAAACAAGTGACTGTCAAAAAAAGTACAAAAAAAAAAATTTAAATACAGTATGCTATATATATTTTGTAATTTGGAATAAGACCTTTGTTGATATAACCTACTCTCATTGGCTGATTCAGTGGTTAAGGACAGACATTGTTCTTACTTTGCAACATTTAGTTTAAAAAGTTGCATCTAAAAGTTGCTTTCAGCTCCTTAAAAAGCTTTGTACATTTTAAGAATACACATATTTTATATAGGTCATTTTATGATAAGGTTATTCGGATTTCAAAAATGTCATATAACAACAAAAAAAATAAGGATGTTTATGAATTCAAGATTTTGGTAGAATGCACATTTTCGCTTGACAATATATTTATTTAGAAAAATAAAATCAAGACATTCACGTTCAAGGTGTAAGGTAAGCATGTGACTACTTTTTACTTGATGGTTACAACAAAAAGTTTTTCAAAACCCTATAACCAAAGTAAATAGAAAGATTACATTTCTAAGAATGTTGACTACTTTTAAAATGGACTTTTTTAAAATCTTTAGCAATTTCTTTATTTGTCTCATTGTTTTGTTTGTCGCAGACCATAAACCGATGCTGGTATAACACATTAACTGGAACACAAGTTTAAAAGGATTTGCTCCAGATATCATCTGAATTTCTTTTACTGATGCTTTACACTTTCTAATTATTAACAGATGTCCTGTAGGACACAGATGTATTTATATTAATCAGCCTAAAACCATGACAAGTGCCATTTAAGACCTAGTTAATTTTATCTCCTACAACAGGCTTGTCATTCAGCTTTGGGTGCTGGCAGATGTTCATAAGGATGCTTTAGTACTTTACCATGTGGTCTGGTTTATAGACTGACACACACAGACACACGCTCGCAGGGAAGGACAGTGTGCAGACCAACGTCCATCTGGAAATGTGTTTACTGCAGTCTAAACAACAGTAAATTACAACAAACACACAGGTTGTAAACTCACTTTCAGTTTCTTAGTTGCTTACACTTTCTTTTCCGTCTTTCCAGCACACACAGAAACACTCAGTGATAATTAGAGCGGATCGGATCAAAGTTATCAGTCACCTGTCATCGTACCCGTCTTTGCATTTAACAGAGCTAAAATATTACCGTAACTCATTTTTATCTGAATATATAATTTTGTAAGCTTAATTTGCCTATCAGTTTGCTTCATTACGTTACTTAATACACACTGTACACACTGATACTTAGCATATGCATAATGTTTTTACCATTTCAGCTGTAGTTTGAACCATTTTGTTAATACAGGACCAATTCAAACACAATATATGACAGAGAGTGTGATGAATCAGTATTTATTCATTCACTTCATTTACAAATAATTTGTATTTTTTTTTTATGACACAAAAAGAATTTTTTAGGGTAATATGAATGGTTTGCACTCGCAAAAGACCGTATTGATAATATACATAATCCATGATGTTTCACTAAACAGCGAAGAGGTTGCACTTAGAATTGAAATCATTTGTAGTAAAAATTTGACATGTACAGCTGACAAAAAAGAAAAGATAAATGGTGGATTATTGTGATGATTTTATCAGCTGTTTGGACTCTAATTTTTCACGGCACCCATTCACGGCAGAGGATTCATTGGTTGAGCAAGAGATGTAATGCAAAATTTGTCCAGATTTGTTCATTTGATCTGTTTTAAGTTTTTTGACCAAAGCTTGCCGGAAGCTAAACATATAAGGCAATAAAATATGATGAGTATGCAATATACAAGTATACTATACAAGTAAAATATACAAGAAACCTGTTGTATCATATTCAATACATAAATTAAGTCTTAACCTTGAAATATTGTTAACCATATCAAGGTTATTCTTACACACTGTATAAAATCAATAAAGTTTTCACAGCACAAGTGGGACATTTTTAGAATTATCCTAAAAATGCTTACTTACAAAAAATGATAATATATGTGTTATATGGCATAAGGCATGCGGTAGATTCTGTACAATAGGTTTTTAGTTGGATTATGTTGATAATAAATTATATGATACAAAGGCCTTATAAATATGTGCATGAATACTATAGAGTATAGACTAATACAAATCACCTCGCTATGGACAGAGACCCCGGAGCCTGTGAGGGCCATGGGGGAGGGGCCTCGTAATCATTCTGTCCTGTGCATTTAAAGGATGACCAATGACCCATGACCCTGACTCAACCTACCCATCTACCTCGATATCTCACATTTCTTATTATATCTCAGCACCTTACTCAATTTACCAATCTCAACAACCTTAACAATCAATCTACTCTAATACCTCATATTACAAAGCATATGTTTTACTCAACCTACCACTCAACCATAACCTTTTTTCCGGCCCTCTTAGGTAATGTAAATGTTCTTCATTAGCCTGTGTAGCCACAAAGAAACTTTAACATGCATCTTTTTATTGCACAAGTTTTTCTGAATTATTAAAATCATCTTCACAATGAGAAAAAATGCTTCTTTTTTCTTTAAACTTATACTTAACTCCATATCTTGACGAACAGGTAAAGGGAGTGTAGTCGGTTGGTTTTCGAATAGTAAGGAATTCAATAAGACACATTTATAAATTTGAAATAACCGTGTACAAGCGCAAAAGAAAGAATGAACAAACTAATGAATAACAAATGGTTAAAAACACATTTTTTAGATTAGTGTGGGTATGTGTAATTGTCTGTTTCAGCTTCACAGGAGCTGCAGTTGACCCTTGACCTCTTCTTACCCTGCAGGTGCATACTGAGAAGGTGACTGAGGTCATTCCTGCTACCTTCCTTTGCTTCTGTCTCCCAGGCAGAACTCTCCACCTCTCTCGGGTTTTGGTTCCTGTTGTAGTTAACTGGAATCTGGGTTCAGATCTGTAGATACTCATCTGTAATCTCCTTAAGCAGCTTAGATTGATTTAGACAGTCTCCAAACTTTCCCTGCAATTACCAAGCGGCCGACCATCCGTTTGCCCCATTCACGAGAAAAAGAGAGAGCGTGTGTGAGCGAGAAACAGATGCCCCCTGTGCGTCACTTGCGCATCGGCTACCGTCTTTAGACTGCTCGTGATATCTGTTCGTGTCCCCGGAGCGGCAGCGCCGTAGAAGGCAGACGGTTCGGACTCGTGCGGCCAGCGGGGCGGATCGAGGGGGTGGAGCCGCTCCCGGTGTATATAGAGCAATTCCATGTTAGTCTGACAGAGAGAGAGAATCCCGTGTCCGAGAGCCGCACTTCACCTAAAACAACTTGAGAACGGAGAGAATCAAAGCGCAGGAGTTCATTCACTGCATTGGCGCATGCACGGGAATTATTTGATTCACTCACTCCAGGAAAAAGCCCATTTAGTCTGCGAGTTCACGACTTTAAAGTCGGGATTCTTTAAAAAACACTCTATTTCTACCTGTTAGTCAGGCTAACGTGCGTTAAGTGATTCTTTAAGGTCGGAGGCGTCTCGGTGCAGTAAGCTGTCTTCTGGCTGGACTCGGTGCCCGTGTTGGATCGAGAAATTGTGTGTAATTCCGTTATTGGTGTGCGGGGCTTATTTCCACAATAGAGGCGCCGCCTTTGCTCTGAACACACACACACACACACACACACACACACACACCCGCTCGCGCGCCATCAGGTGCCAGAGAGACACACACACTTCCGATTGAGTAGCTGTTCGAGTAAACGCAGATCAGCGAGGATCACCCAGGACTTTTACCCGGCACCGAGTTGGATTTATAAAGCAGATTTGTCCCCGCGTGACAGCATGATGGATGCATGAGGGCGCGCGAGATCAATACACCCAATTAATCAATACCCTCCGAGCGCACGTGAAGATCAGCTCCGCTGGATGTGTATGACCGCATCTCTATCACCAGGTGGCTTTTCAAGTGCGTGTTTCCAAGCGCGCGTCTCCCGTTGGCGTAAATGTGCGCATAAGGTGTTTTAGGAGCCACCAAACAAAAACGCAGAGCTACAATGCGCGTGCGGGATTAGTTTAAACTTTGGTTCGCAGCGGAATCGTCTGGATCTGGACTCTAAACTCGCGTCCCTGCACAGAAGAGACTACGCAGACCCCAGATGGGAGCTGATCTGGATTGAATTGCAATTTGTTTCCCTTTGTAAAGAAGAAGGGGAAAACATTCCAGCCGGAGGAGATTACAAGCGTTTTCTTCTCAAAGATCATTTGTTGTGACTCCTCTCGTTGTTTTTTTTTTTTTTTGGATTTAAAACTCCTGCGCCTGCTCTGGCGCAACTGTTTCGCACCGGGAATTTCGCGTTTTATCAGAACTTGAGGAAACAGCAGTGATGTTGGTGTTAAAAGCAGTGGTGCTGTGTGCATTGCTCGGCGGGGCTGGGGCTCAGTCGTGCCCGTCTCAGTGCTCCTGCAGCGGGACAGCGGTGGACTGCCATGGGCAGAGTCTGCGGAGCGTGCCGCGGAACATTCCCCGCAACGCTGAGCGACTGTGAGTGCGCCGAAACACGCTACATTAACACAATTGCACGGACCAACACTTTACTATAGTCATTTATGATACATCTGAACCGCCGTAATTAAAAACATAAATATAAAATTACAGATATTATATTTATTCAGTGTGCACGCAACACGACCAAACAGCACTCTTAATATATGTTCACAATATGCATTATATAACAGCCTATTACATATTTGTGCCTGTTATTAAATTTAATTGTTATTAATTATTTAAACCAGTGTACATTTAATATAATAATCCACACAAATGATATACTAATATTATTCTGTTCCATGTTTTTTTTTTTTTTCCTCTTGAAGTGCTGTCATCAGAACAATACCACAGTCTCCTTTTCTATTCCACTCACGCATGTCTCTATCTGTCTCTTACATTGACTGTCTTTCTGAAGTGGGATTCATTAATTAAACTGGCATGAAGTTTAAACACAACCTGCGCTGCTTCGAGACAGCAGGAGCCAGAGAAGCTGTTGAGCCATCAAAGACAGTTCAGATCCTGCCTTTTATTTCATTGTTAGAATTTCAATCACTCTCCTATGGTCTGTTCTAAACTGTGATGTTAATTTTTGGCTAGGTAGCTGCATAAGTAGCTGTCATATAGAAAATCAGGTTTCAAAAGCTACATGACACCGACGTTAATTGGTCAGGATTGCTGAACCCTGACCAGAATTTAATTAGAAGCCTGCTAAGAACTCATCCACAGTCTAGCACACCGTAAATGATAAAATACACTCACGGATGGTGCATGATGATGCAGTTAATTTAAGCAATCTAGCATGCTCTTGAACACATGAAATGCATTGTAGTGCAGGCCAGTGTAATGAAGTGGCCAGATAAGAAAAAAATGGTTCCTAGCATCATTTACCACTTAATGGCATAATTTAGACTTCTTAATTATGGCTAAATGCGTAAGTCGTTATTCATCATTTTACCCCCTCTCTTCTTTCCACAGTGACCTGAATGCAAACAATCTGACTAAAATCACTAAGGCAGATTTCGCGGGACTGCGGCACCTCAGAGTTCTGTAAGTACTGAACTAGTTTTTATAGCTAGTAAGAATTCCTTTTCTTGTTTGGCTTAGGATGCATATGGCTGCTTTTAAAAATACCTTTGTAATTGTTTTAATATATGAAGTCAATCACACATATTTGCAGATATGCACATTACATTCCTATTATCCAGCAAACATATTGGTCCCCAATGGTCCCGTTATTAGATAAATGCCAGTGAAAGCATCGCTATGCCAAAATACCACGGCTTGTCACAAAATACATTGTTCTGGATTTCACTGGAGGTTAAACACTTGTAGTATATGCATACTTAGAGCAAACAAGTTTGAACGGTGAAGCTTAACGAGGCAGTGAGCCCATGATTGTCAAACACAAACAAAGACGGCATTTATTCAGAAAAATGATTGCGTTATCGGAATGTGAAGTGCCTGTCTATATCTTTCTTTCTATCTTCCTCCCTGTCTCTGTGTGAGGTTGTGACGGAGCAGGATATTTTGTGAATGTAAATGTGTGAGATGGAATGTGTGGGTGTGAATGTATATGTTAGAGAGAGAGAGAGAGACATATAGAGAGCTCGTGTAAGAACAGGTTTGCCCTCCCACTTGGAGGGTAGTATTTCAGCTGAAGACTTTCTCTCTGTCTGTCTTTCCTTTCCCTCACAGACGCATTCTTTTCATTTTAAAGTCTTGCTCTTATAAGACATCGCCGAAATGACATGTATCTCTAAAGTTGCCACATATTCTCGATTCATAACAAAAATAAACAAAACATCAAAAAGCGTGGCTCTGACGTAGTTTGTTATTCTTCTTCTGCGTGCTTGCAGATGATTTTTTTAGAGTGTTCTACTTTAGATTTATTACATATATTTAAAAATTAACATCAACTCATGTTAACCGACACTTCTTGACGTCCTTCACAGATATCTCTCACGTACATGCTCGGTCAAACAGAAAATAGTGAAATGCGAGCTGTGATTTCTCATGTAGGGTCAATTTCCAGCTACAGAAGGGTTAAATAATGCATCAGCGTACCTATGAATGATGTTATAAATATGTGATTCCCATACTGCAAGGGAATACGTATGAAAGTTCACCTGGGTATCTGCGATGTTGTAATGTACTTCTATAAAGACGCAGTAACCGTGCCAAAGCTGAGAAAAATTGCAGTGCTGTTTGATTTACTGATTTGATATGAATTGCCACACTATTGTTATTATTATTATTTAACAGTTGAGGAAAACCTGTGTGTCATAGGACAAATCACAGTCTAAAAGCCCCGACTTTAGCCAATTTGCTCAATTTTGACAAGCGCTTTGCTTTTGTAGGGCAGTGTAGCTGAAGGAAATAGTGCAGTTATGTTGTTTTTTTTTAATCATAGTCTAAGTATAGATGTTGTATTTAGACTGAGGTTAAAAGCTCTTATTTACGGTGGTTTTATAATGAAAGGAGGGTCTCAGATCATGAGATATCATGTGAAATGGTGTTTGTTAAAACTATTTCCGGACAATGAAATGTATAGTGCTCTCTATAAAAGAGCCAAGTATGCACCGCCATATTAACTGTTTTAATCATTGAAATTCATGCAATGAGTGACTTGTCTTTATTTTGGTCTCTTTCTCTCTTTTTCTTTTCCATTCTTAGGCAGCTAATGGAGAACAAGATCAGTTCTATTGAGAGAGGGGCATTTCAGGACCTGAAAGAGCTGGAAAGACTGTGAGTGACTAATGCTCACACACACACACACACACACACACACACACAAGATATGCTGCACTGGCCGGTGGGGCTAAAAGTCAGTAGCATATTTGTGAGTTAACATTAACTGTGTGACCTGCCGAGCACAATTAATTGCAAAATGACATTACACAATCAAGTGTGTGTTTTCGTATATTAATGGTGGACATTGTATGTTGTGGGCATGTGTGTGTGCGCGCACATTGTGGTCAGGATTTCATGGAGCAACATTTTTGTCTGACAGCCAACCCAGCCTCAGGGGAACACACACATGCGCAACTAACTCTGGCACACACAGTCCTTTAAGAGAATGACACTGGAAGCTGGAATGGAAACGGGAATTATGCTCTTAAGGAACCCCCCCTCCCTTTCTTTCAAGCTTTTACCCCCCAGCTATTCTACATTTTCAAGCCATATTCATTCTGATGGCCTTTATCTCTTTGTCACTGACTCAGACAAAAGTTTAGGTTTCGACAGTTTATTAAAGTGGTGCACTTGGTGTACTGCAGATCTCCCTTAATGCTTTACACGTATTATACAATTTGAGCCGATATTACAGATTAATATCGAGCAAACACGGAACAGAATTAGCATGTTCGAGCCGTGAGCTCACCTGAGGAATTTCTAATGGGTTTTCAGAAAACTTTCTATTTATGAGTACAATAAGTTCTCTGGTTAACAAGTTGCTACGGTTGTCTGATTTGTCCAGCGTTTAAACTCAGATCCTTGTAGTTGTAGCTATGTGCATAAGCGTCCTTAAGGAGTACTTTTATGCATTTTGCTCACTTCAGAGACTTTAAAGTATTTCTAAACTGAATAAAATCCATTTACGTGTGTCAGCATCATTTTTCAGGTATAACTCTCAAAATGATCTGACTCACTTTATGTGAAGTTTTAACTGCTATGTACTAGTCTTTAACTACTATGTACTGACATTTCAGTTAATCATTTGACGCCGCAAACATTAAGTGTACATGTTTTTACAACGTGAACACAATAAATACACTGTACCTAACATTTATATAATCAGTATTTTAATTTAGTCATACTGTACAATGTGATTTTCGTTTTATTCAGAAGCTGCACACTACACCACACTCATAAATTCTAAAAACCCATTTTAAATTCCCAGAGGAACCCATGGCGAATTGGTAATTAATAATGGATTACAATTAATAAAGATTATTGTGCAGTACAGAAATGTATTATACAACGAATAAAGGCCGTGTGGATCTTACATTCTCTACAAAACCTTATTTGTCTCCCGAGGAGAGCTTAAACACTATTTTGTGGCGTGCGTGTTTATGATTACTGTCTAGATTCTAATTGTTGAAATGTTATCCTTACTTTAAGATGATTGACTGTCAATTACCAATGCTTAATGGTGACTGGCAGATGTTGGTTTTACACACAGTCGCATTAGAACTGGCATTTGAGCTGCTCCGCGTGAGGCTCAGTCAATCACCTGCTCAATGCTATCCTATTTTTCTGCTAGTCATTACCTTTTAATTTGGTGAGGAAATGTTTAATGACTGTGACCAAACCCAGCTGAACCGCAAAAGGCTCTTGCCAACTCTGCTCTGTGAAAAACACGTATAATTCACTCACGAGTATGATAACTGTAGTTTTAGTTTAATAAAGGATTTGTATTAGCTGTGTGTGGCTCTGAATGCTAACTAGCGAAAGGGTCAATGGCATTAACCGTGAATGCGGCTTTGTGCGGTGACATATAGCTCATAAAGCAGAGTACAGCTAACTGGTAATAGCTTGTAATAATAGCAAACTTGCTTTCGGCGTAAATTGTGTAGTGTTGGCATAACTGAAGGGTTAGGCGGGCGAATGGTGGAGATGAATGGCTCTTTATAGTGATAAGTGTAGGGATAGAGGAGCTAGCGGTAGCGCTGAATAGCACAGCTAAAGTCAGTGTGTAAGATCAGTCCTACTGTGCTGGTACAAAAGCAGGAGTCTAATGCTGGAGGGTGACTGCATAGCTGAGAGGATTAGAACGCACAGGCATTATAATGGCCTTACCAAAGGCCCTTCATAAATATGTGTGAGAGAGTGTGTGTGTGTATGCGTATTGGGGATGCATTTAGGTATTGGGTGTGACGACCTCCTGCAGGGAGGAAAAGTGGAGACTCTGTTCCACGTATGACCCCCCTTTTTAGACACACACATACGCACAAACACCGTTCGTCATGGCTTGCTAGTCATGAGCAATGCAGTCAGGTAAAGAAAGCCTACAGACTTTTTTCTCATCTCACTTATTTCCTCGTGTATTTTCTTTCCTTCCTCTCAGCTTGTTTTGCTGTTCTTTTTCCTTTTATTTCTTTACAAACACACACTATTGGACTAAGTGTTGCCTGTGAGCTAATGGCGTGTGAATTGAGACTGAGACCTGTCACGGTCACTGATTCAAGCGGACCTTTGACTAAACGGCATATGGTTCACTCCACATTGCGGCTCGTTTACGCAGCAATAGCAATTTTTGTTTTATTTTGCATTTTGTGTCATTTTTTTGCATTTGTTTTGCTTTGTTTTTCATTTACTTAGTATAGTTCATACCAGACCTGTGTGGTGGTTGCCATGAAGACTTGTTCAGAACACCTTAAAATATTGTAAAAAAGGAATATAGACTCTGTTATCAGAATATCTGCTTATTCACAACAGATAATATTGCAGAAACAAGTCCAAAAGAAAATATTGTTCAGATTGTGGACATTAAGTTGATTTGATGCTAAATGCTGAATATCTTTCAATCATTTGAAACCACTGTCAAATCCAACCGTAATTTCACTGTCAAAAGTGTTTATTGTATCAGGCCAGTACCTGACTTTGTGTCCTTCTGGACTTTTGTGCATATAAGGAAGTTGCGCAGATTCATCCAATCAGATTAGTGCTTGCCAAATGAAGAAAGTGCCTTCCAGTTTTGTGTGCAATATGCATCAGGCTGTCAGCGAGCAGACTGTGGGCGGCCCGTCTGAGCCTACTGATTTATAAATCAAGCTATAAACTTATCTCATGTGCTATCTGTGATTGATTGCGGATCATGTGTGCTTTATGCTACAGTAGCAGTGTGCGTCTTCACACTAACTTTCAATTCATTCTTTCCTCTGTTCAGTCTTGTTGGCTGTTTTTTGGCATTAAAAGTCATTTCACTTTATGGCCCTCCTTGGAAATGACTGTGAGTGCATGTCTGTGTGTGTGTGTCAGAGTCTGACTATGTGCATTTCTATCTGTAAGTGTGTGTGTGTGTGTGTGTGTGTGTGTGTGTGTCTGTGTGCACTCGTCTATTTTAAGGGTCGATCTTATTCGCTTTAAGCACCGTGTGTGTGTCTTTGTGTGTTTCTGCAGCGGGGTCCTCGGGGAAGGCTGTCCTCTGTGCCTGAGTGAAACACGTGGGCATTTCTGGAGTGTACAGCACTGTGTGCCTCGTTATTATTTCATCATTCATTAAATATTCAAATGGAATGATGTAACCCCAGAAGCTGAACGATGATGTCATCGGCTGCTATGTTTGAGTGTGCGAGTGTTTGCAAGAGTGTGTCAGAGAAAGTGAGGGCATAAAAACAGCGAGGGAGAGTGAAAGCTTGATGGTTTCGTACTTTGCGCAGGCAGAGTTCACTTTAGAACTCCGGCTTGTGTGATTGACGCGTGGTAAATCTCGCAAGCTGACGTCAGAGCGCAAGAATTGATCGGGTGTTTGTATTATTTTAACATTCTCCCACTATCAGCAGACTTCATAATGCCGTCGCAGAAGTTCTCAGAACCTGGGAGCTTAATAAGCTGCTCTGACCGATCTGCATTCTGGTATTTAAAACATTATTGATTAATCTCAAGCCTCATTAATCTAACACACAGACAGCAGTGGCGCCACTCTTCATTAATATGCGCAGTGGGTATTATATATGTGCTGATTGTCATGCATAATGTTTATTACTCAGTTTATTACCATGTCAGAGAATCGAGCAAGAGAAAGTGAGAAATTACTTTTTATCACTGAATTGTCATTGGACTTAAGCAAATATGCATCATTTCCTTTCATGACGTGTGTGCATATGTCTTAGTGTGTGTGTGTGTGTGTGTGTGTGTATTTGCACTGTAAGTTCTTTTGCCTCACTTTGTGTGAGACGTTCTGTTTGTTTTTCCCACATCTGTTTTTCCGGGCTGTTCTTTGTCTGCGTGTGTTTGCTAGATGCCCCCACACACTGACAGTGTCTGCCAGCCACACACACGCACACACACACGCACACACACACACAGTCAAGGCTCAAGTTGACGACTGGCAGGCCCGAATTGAAATATTTTATAACATTAAACGTTTGAAGTATTTTTCTTGAGCACAGCTCAATCAGTGCATGTTTCTGTAAACATTTACATCTGATGTTTCATATGGAACTTATTGACAATATTTACTGTGTTCATATTTTTCTGATGCTTTAATATGTCACGGGGTAGTTTATTCCAGTTGTTTCATAACTTATTGCAGTTGGTTTTGTGAGCAGACAACCCAACATGTTAGATTAGACTTTCTGCAAATAGTTTATGGTCTGATAGACCTCGTGCAATTTCTGGTGCCTCACAGACATTAAATTGCTTCTGTGAATGTACATAAACTGCACCACTGTGTGTTTTGTGTGATTTCATGTCGCTGCGTGTGTCTATGTTTGCAGGCGTCTCAACAGGAATAATCTTCAGGTTCTTCCGGAGTTGCTGTTTCTGGGCACGACCAAACTCTTCAGACTGTGAGTCCTTTATCTTTTAGCCCCTCTCTTTCCTCTCCCTGTTTTTTTTTCTCACCCCTTTTTTCCTCTTTCTCTCCTTTTCACTGTCTCTCTCAGTTCTCCTTTTGTTGCCTTTTTTAAACAGGATTTTTGTATCTTTTCCTAAGTTTATAAATTAATGTAGCTTTTACAAATATATTTACTTACATTAAATTGCATTTTGATTCATTTCTGTTGCGGTGCTGCATCTGGATCTGGGATTTTTTCAAATCTAATACATTAAAATGTTGCTTTTTGAAACCCCTAATTTTCAGTTTGGCTTGCAGATGCTGTTTTAATACATTTTTATTAATAACAAAAGATAGTGACATTACATTTGGAGGAATATTATAGCACGAACACAAAATTTTGCTCATTACTCCCAGACAGAAGTGTGTGTGTATGTGTGTGTGTGTGTGTGTGTGTGTTTATAATTGAGTTATGCAGGACATCTAGGGATCAGCAGTAAGGGAGGTTCAGACAATGAACGGACTAAATTGAGTTAAAAGGAGATACACGCTTAAACATCTGCTGCTCAGAGAGAGCAAGAGGAAGGATAGCGAGCGCTAACAGCTTTACCAGGAAAAACAACATTCTAACGGACTTTGCAGGAGGTTGATGGAGGAAATGTCTGTGTGTGTGTGTGTGTGTGTGTGTGTGTGTGCTGCACTATCGCTCATGTTTCTGCAGTCATACAGTCACTGTTCATGTTCTAGACATGGTATGGTTGTGTGTGTGGTCTCCTAAAAATACACTGGGATCCTCAGGCTCAACTATCAGATGTGTGTGTTTGTGACAAGTAAAATGCTGGTCTTGAAATGAAATGTTAAAGAAATAGATTAACGTTTTTACCAAAGCACCGTTTACTTGTTTAATTTTTAAAAACATTCGATTTTGTGTGTGTGTGTGTGTGTGTGTGTGTGTGTGTGTTTGTGAGGAGGTCAAGTTGTACTTATACATTGTTGGGACCTAGTGTCCCCTCATGGATAATAAAATCTGAAATGAGCTACACTGGAAGATCAGCCAATGGAAAATGGCTTAATAAACATCCTAAATAATGTTTTAATGAAAACGTAAAAAGGCTGAATGTTTGGGATACGAAATATTATTAGCTCAGTATAAAAAAACAACCAAACAATAGAAGTCAATAAAAGTGTGTGTGCAGGATTTTATGATTCTTATGGAGGATTTTTCTGGTCTATCATCTCAATTTCAGCAAGATGGTAGCAGGTGGGTAAGAGAGAAAAAAAGCCATGATGGAAAAAGAGGAAGCACTGCTAGTGTACTTTCTGATAGAATTATTTGATTTGATGTCTTGACACACACACACACACACACACACACAGTGTTCTTTCCTCATTAGATTATCTTTGCTCATCTACATCTGTGGCTAACATGTGCAGCTTTTATCTGCCTGCCTCTTTCATCACTCTGTCTATCTCGTTTTGCTTTATTTGGCTCCTTTTCCTGTTCTCTCATCCCTTCTTTCTTTTATGCTGCTTTATGTGCATTTCTTCCTTTCTTTTTTTCTTTCTTTCTCGTCTCTGTGCGTCCTCTCCCTCTGCCCCTCTGATCAGGTTTGACGTTAATGTGTCTAGATGGAGTGTGTGTGATTTAGTTTTTTTTGTTTTTTTGAGGGGGATGGTCTGGTAGCGGGTGACAGAACCTTCTAGAGCTTGTTTTGTTCATCTTGCCGGGTGCCCTAGTGACCCCGGCTTCTGCTGTACGTGTGTGTCCGCATATATGTTTGTGTGTGTGTGTGTGTGCGTGCGTCTGTGTGAATATGAGTTATGGTTACACACATACGGCTGCTGCCACAGTAGCGGCTGAAGTATTTCTGCCTTTTGTCTCCTCAGAGGCCAGGCCTGTTTGAAAACCTTTGAATAACATTGGGTATGTTGGAGAGAACGTTCAGATAACATTTCTCACGGACAGCAGGTCGGTCACAGCTGTGTCTGTTTGGATAGAGAGAAAGTGGAAAAGAAAGAAGAAAGGGACTTAAAGGAAAGAGAAAAGAGGAGGCGTGAAGGCAGAGAGAGAGAGAGAGAGAGAGAGAGAGAGAGAGAGAGAGAGAGAGAGATTGGTCAGATTTTTGAAAGTCCATTAAGAACTCTGTAAAAACTCAACAGTAGTTTGAAAATGAGAGTGGAACACCAATAAAAAAAACAGATGGAGTGAGAAAAAAGAAAGAAAGTGAATTAAAATATTTCCTAAAATATTTGAAACAACAAACCACAGGTGATTATTTTAAGAAATAGATACTTCCCTAGGTAAATTAGGAAATTAGCCTAGGTAATTACATTACATTTTAAAAATAATGAAATAAAAATGAAATAAAAAATATGAAAAATCGAAATATAAACTTTTGCCTTGCTTTTAGTAATGAAATATAAACCAGGTCAAAAATATATGAACACACCCTCAGAATATAGAATTGAAAAAAAAGGAAAGAAATAAAAAACACTAAAGCTGCAACTGCAAAACAGTCTTGATGTTTCCTTAATTGTGATTTTCTAGATGCTGTTGGGGCAGTTATTATTATTATTTTTTGGTTCTGAATCGAACATCTTTTGGCGCGAATTCCAGCTCATAGTTGCTACGTTACTGTTGTCATGTCACATAGCCATCATCCCTCATCCAGTAACCGTTAGTGCTGTTTCACACTGTGCAAACTTTCTGAGTGTGTTTGTGGGTGTTTCTGACCATCGAAGGAATTTCTCCCGTTGTGACGTCTGTGTGTGGCTTTTATTGAGCCTGTCATTGGTTATTAGGTCAAATCAAATGCATTACAATGGTGATTGTGTAAGGGCTTTCTGCATACATTTCTTGAATCACAAGAAAAGATACGGACAAGAAAAGTGTCTAATTTGTCTTTTAGGTTAAAGGGATAGCTCATCCATAAATGAATCGTGTAATTCTAAACATTCCTGTGATTTTTTTTACACTGAACACAAAATAAGATGTTAACTTTTTGTTATTTTGGACTCAACCAACGGTGCGACTTTGGGGTGGAACTCTTTGCTTTACAGACCAAGTGACAGATGAAGGGGTCTCTTTTTAAAAATAAGCCTTATATTTGAAATTCTGTTGTGTTTTGCAATTATTTTAGTAATAGTAGTGCTGAAATTACAGCTTTAACCTCAGAACATAAATTAAAATGATCAGGCCTGCTTGTGTTACAGCGCTTGAAAACCAAAGCAAAACATTATTGAAGTCTCTGGGAACGCTGACGTTATGTTATGAGAACGGCTTTGAGAGAAGATTAGAAACTTAAACGCGTAGAAAAAGTGAAAGCCTGAATATGTGAATATGCCAGCAGACGTCTTCATATTCCTGTCATGTCTGTTAGCAGTGGCTTTGGGTTCACACACGCTTAGCTGATTTTAAATATGGCTTTGACTATGTGGTTTTCTTGAGCAATGTGCCACGAGTTTTCGGGGTGAAAAATCATAGTGGTTTTCTTGCTTAATCCGCACACCAAACGGTAGACAAGCCAAACTGTTTGCCATCTCAGAGTGTGTGTCTGCGTGTGTGTGTTTACCGAGCTCGGCGTTTCCTAGGTCACAGTGCTGTAGAGAGTTTGGCTTTTGTCTGCGGAGTGGACGCTTAACCCCAGTCCTCTCAGCTCACAAGACACACACATACGGACACACAACACACACACACACACTTGCTAAGCCTTGTCTGTTCACACGAGTTGGTGGGAACAGTTTTGAAATTAAAGACGGATACAATAGAGTGAAGTGTTGCCTGTCTGTTGGAGTATTGCGTTATTAGGTACGAGTGTATACGTGTGTGTGTGTGTGTGTGTGTGCGCGCGTACATGCGTTTGCATGTGTGGGATTTAATTTCATTCATAATCAGATTTTAATGAAGACAGGAAAGGAGTTTATAGCCTGTTGCCATAGAGACAATGACTCACAATGGAAAAACCTCAAGCTTGTAGACATGTGTGTACATGTGTGTCGGAGTCTGCGTTTTCTTGCGTTGTTGTGTTGGTCCGCATGACCTGCATTTCACGCATTTTCATTCCTTCTCTCCTAAGTCATCAGAGGGTTCGAAATAATGTTTTTTTTCCTTAGTCATTAAAAAACCTGAGTTTTTTTCAGGTTACAGCTTTGAAACGAATGAGTCAATCACCTGTTGATGCTGCCAGTTCATTACTGCGATGTCTAAAAATATTTTAGCAAGATGCAACAGGTAAAGAATAAATCTGCTGCACAGCATTTGCTAGACTTTCATAAAATATCTAAAAAAACATTGTGAGCAATTCTAACAAGTTCAGTTTGCTTCAAAAGGTTTGGAAACCCTTCGCCTATTTTTGCAAAGCGAACTTAAAGATAAAGATAAAACTGTTAAAAGTAAAAAAAAGCAAACTTATTCCAGGTAGGTGAAGTAAAAAATGTCAAGTCAGTTCAAGTTAACATACTCAAGAATATTTAAAAGTAAGATTACTTTATTAATTCCATTTAACTAGTGTTAGTTAACATCTTAAATGCTGTTATTCTTAACATGGAGTGAATATGCTATTTTAAGGTATTGGAAGTCCACCTTTTCTTTAAGCAAAGTGAGTGTATTTTTAGTAGTTCCATAATGGAATGCACTTAACACAAGTTTGAAATTCTTGGACCTACTGGAGCACTGTAAAAAAAATGTATTCAGAGATGTATGCAAACGGGACAGCAAAATATAGAGACAGGCCTTTACAGCCCATCCATGACAATTCTTCCCTCTAACATGATTTCCTTTATTGCGTCCACTGAAGTTTGCACATCCACACATCCACAAGTAGAGAAAGACAGATACAGTGTGGATTTCTTCTTCATTCCAATGCTGGAAATGTTCTAAAAAGCATACAGTGACCAGGTGTTGTTAAGCAAAATAAAAAAAATTGATGACCAGAGTGAGTGGACAGCAATCTGTGCAAACATCAGGCACAAGGAAATGTAATCAAGCTGATGTGATGACAAGATTTATAGTGTGAGAGTTACAAAACAGACAATATTTCATAAGACATGGATTAAGTCACAGTATAGGGGTGAATTATCATTTTTGTGTGAACTATTGCTGTAAATTCTGTTTTGTATGCTCACTGCATGCCTTTAGAAGACTTATACACTAGTTCCATGGATATCGGTCTCAATTATTAACATTGTATTTAGTGAATTTATTGAACTTTTTACAAGATGCTACTCTGCGTGACCCATCGTTTGGATCACACCAATCATTTACAAAATTTTATATTAATTCTAAGTGTGTGAAGTCTGCTGATTGCGAATTATTTGTGAAGTCTGTGAGTTTGTGATTAGCCCACACAATTTCATCAGTTTCATTCATTTACATCACCAATGTCATCAATAGGAAACATCAATAGCAGTGCTTACGAAGCCCATCCTAACGCACAACCTTCTTCTGGGATCCCGCAGGGCATTCAGTACTCTCATACACAGTTTGAACGGAAAATGAACTGTCTTTTTACCCCTCGAACGAGTATGCAAATTTAGGCAAAAAATTTTATTCAGCATGCATATGGCTCAGTTCAATCAAAATAAAAAGTTTGCTGTTATTTTATTATTATTCTTTTAATTCTTTAGCAGAACTGTAAATAGCTTCGCTGAAACTGTGGTCCTTGGTGATTAATAAAATGCAAGCCATTGGCTGCAAATTTTTGAGAAAAAAAAGCATATCAGCATTGTTCCTGAAGATACACAGAGGTCTTATAAAGCGAAATACAGCCTATACAAGAAAATGAAATTAATTCTGAAAATGAGACTTTATCTTTCATTTATTAAAGGATATACTGCAAAATATAAACTCTTCTATAAAGTGTTATGTTTTGGGGGGGTTTTTGCTTCAGGAAATAAAATAACCCTCAACTTGGTGTCACGCAATACCAGACAACTTAGCATTTTTTGGGCCTCCGGTTCTTTTTAACATGCTGTGGCTTCTTCAGTTCTAATTTCTTGATTTGCAACTGCTCTAATTTGTACTGTGCTTGGTATATTGTGTCGGTCGATATGAAAATGAGATGCTGCATCTGTGTTCTTTAATTTTAACCTTCTTAGCAAATCACCTGCAGAAATTTCCACATCCATTGGCACTCTTTGGAATTGCTAATTTGCCATGTTCAGTGAAACTGGCCCTTTTGCAAGGAAAGAAAGAAATGCAAATTGATACCAAATCATTCTATTTTTCACATGTTCTGTCATGCAAATATAATTAAATCGTTTCAGGAAATTAATGTAATTTATTATTTTTGCCTGCAGTCTCTTTGAATGAACTGCTTCACATTAATACACGTATTTACACATTTTTTAGTAGTGTAGTAGTAGTATACTGTATGTTCTTTTGTTTATGGCATTGTGACATTCAAAATGTAATGGTATTCTGGTAATATAGAAAATAAATGCAGTGTTGCCAATGTTTGAGGTCACAGATAAAGCTATATTATTAATAGCTATAAGACTAGAATAATCTGTTTTACAATATTTGTATATAATTGTATGTATATAAATTATATGTTTTGCTTACTGTTGTTTGCAGGAAATGATTTGACCCAACCAATGCAGTGCTTTTTTTTTGCTATTTGTGAAAGAAGGGAATATTGTAAGTTTACTTGGTAGGTGAAAGAACCAAAGAGGGTTTTTGGCAAACACACACACACACACACACACACACACACACACACACACACACACACACACACACACACACACCTGTGCATTACTCAGGAGAGAGTCTCAGACAGACAGTCTCCAATCCAGGCAGTGAGCCATCCACAATTATAAGAAAAAACACCTGCATGTGTGTGCGTGTGTATGTGTGTTTGAGTGTGTGGGGGATTTGCGAGACACCATTTTTTTTAAATCAGTTGACCACACAGTTATGGCCTTTGACCATTAAACCACTTGATAAGTGATTTGTGTTTGTCTAAACAGGTCGATGTGTGCTTTTGACAAGTTTTTAGTTCATTGTGGATTCGGACCGTTTTCAGTCAGTTTTTCTGCCGAAATCTGAGATTTCGAACTCGTGAAAACTTTTGAAAACCTCATTGGTGTGCAAGGATGTGTGCGTTTTGTTCATTAACGGGGTGAGTTATCTGCCCTCATCTCTAATCTTTTTCCATGTTTATGTGAAATGGATTTAACAAAGTGCACTAGATTTGAGGAGCAGGCCGCACAACAGCATCATCAATCTCTATTGCTTATTTGACCTGTCAGGCTGCACCACGCGGGGCTTATATTCCTGTCTAAACATGCACCCACATGTACACGCGCGCACACACACGGACACAACCGAGTGTCAAAGATGTCCTTTTCAGATTAAGCAAGCCACTTTTGTGTTTCTGTGTGTGGCCGAGTGTGTAGTTGTGTTTGTGTCTGAGATTGTTTACGTGTCTTAGTGACGGGTAACAAGAAGTGGGCAATTTCTCGTTAGCATGTAACTGAAACTCCGGCCGTATCCTAGCAACCATCCTGGCCACTCCATGGTCTTTAGTTTCACCTTCACAACACCACAGTAACTAGAACACAATATCACCACAGCTAGAGAACGGCGCACCGCTGGAAGCACTTGAATTAAATAATTAAGGCCCTTGATTAGTGTTATATCTGCTAATCTGTTACATTTAGGGTGTCAGATATCGACTTCCTTTAAAAGCAAATCAGTGTAAGGAATCAGCATTACATTTCCACTGAAAGGTGGAAAGTAGCCCAATAGAGAATTATTGCTGAAAACTATTATGGAAGCCTGTAAAACTCTTTGCATCCACTAAAAGTATGAATGAGTCTTTTGAGTACAAAAAAAGTGGTTGTTCACATTGTAACTTTCAGGGGGTGGACATTTTTAGGATTTTTTTAATAGGAAATTCTCTTGAGGTCCATTTGGTGCATTCCAAATTGTTTTTTGGCATCCTTAGCATGGTTAGCCGTATGTTTGCTGCTTAAGAAACTTTATTTGTAAAAAATCTAAATACTAAAGTGTTGTGTGATATAATTGTGCTGTGAAAATCAATGATAGAGTGATAATGATGTTTTGTCAATTGACCAGAAAATACTTAAGCAACCTACCACTGGCGCAACATGAATATATGAGCTTTGACTAAAGTCCAAAGTATTAATCAGTTTTGATATATCCGTACAACTGAACACGTTGCCCTTTTGAAGCATTCTCAATTTCAACACATGCGCACTAGAAGGTGTCATCCTTCTTTGCTGGCGTTATTTTGCTCCAGTAATTATGACCAAAAATGACTTGTTTGTCTGAAACAACAGCATGGATCATTGTGCCACATTGTGGGAAAACTATTTAGTGCAATTTTAGTACATTTTGTGTGCGTGTTTGATGAATGTTGAGAGTTTATGCAATTACAAAAATCATCCTGCCATCCTATGCTTTGTTGATGACAGTATTATGTTGTGCGCTCTGAGTGCATTTCCATATCTGAGGCCAATATGATATGCGATGTGAGTGATACGATGCAATGTGATCCTATTTCGGTTTGATTCAACCCAATGCAATTCAGTGCAGTACGACACAATGAAAAATAATTTTATGCCATGCAATTCAGTATGCTACAGACAGTTTTCTTTTAATCTTTGGTTGAGGCAGATGGCAAATCATAAATTAACTTTGTGACTTCTAGCATCTCGGTCTCCATAGTGTTGTGATACATCATATTCAGATAGCAGCAGTGGTGATGAGAAAACGAGAAGGAATCAATCTACAGATGTAATACCAAAAGAGCAAATTATTGGTCACCTTCTAAATGATAAAAGTATAGCGCATCCATTAATAATTATACATAAATATTTTTTTATCAATTCAAATATGTTATAAACAATGCATTGTGATAAAATTGCCAACTTGTAACCTATGTATACTTTTTTAACTCAAAGCATTGCATCGTTAACTTTTATGCAGATGCACCCAATTCAAGTGGTTGAATCTTGCCATCCTTAGTGAGCATACCTAACTGTACTTGGCATCTGTGGTTTCTGAGAGGTTGAAACAAAAACCCTATTAAAACAAATGTAGATTTAATGCACAATCAACCATATGTTTTGATTTATATTGAAAGATTAAATTATTAATAAAAAGCTTCAGACCCTTCCAAACCCTTCAGACCCCATACAATTCGCAGATATTGCTGGGAGTCCATTTGGTGTTCTTATGCAGCTGTACGGGGTGTGAACTCTGGAAGGTAGACTCCATCTTGGCTCCGTTTGCTCAGTCACACAGTCGTCTATTCTGAGTGAAAGCGTGGGAGTGTAATTGCTCTGAAGTGGACTCCATTTTGGCTCTGGTCACACAGTGGCACAGTAGGCCATTCTGAGGGAATAGGAGTGAGTTCAGCAGCGCTGGAGTGGAATTGTCAGCATTCTTCAGCACTGCTGTCATCTTTAACCTCTTAACAGAGCCTCTTCACTTTGAGTTCTCACACTCACAGTCACACAAACACAAACAAGTGAGCATACAAAAAAAGAAGGACTGACACACACCAGACACAAGAGGTGTAACAAGCAAACACCGCTCAGAAATTACACATGGAAACTGTGTGTGAGATTGACAGGGTGAGACAGAGTGAAAGTGTATATCTGTGTGCACGTGTATACGTATGTAATTCGGTAATAACAGGTTTCAGCCGCAGCTCTGTCATTATTTAATTACCGCTTCCTCCCATCTCCATAGCAACGCAATGTTTCCCTTATTGGTGTGTGCTTGCCGAGTCACTTCCTCACTCCCTGACCTTAAAAGTGAGAGGTGAGGCAGTGGCTGTGTTTCAAAATCTAGTGAGCTGTCTGCCTAGACAGCATCTGTAGGCATTATAGACACATATAAATGTTACCTAGGAAGGGCACGCTAAATATTGCGACAAGGCCGGAGAAAGAGGAGACGATGGGATGACTGAATCACGCACTTCCTATGGTCAACCAAGACTGGACACAAACACACACTCACGCCCTCTGTGGTGTTTAGTTTGTCAGGTTTTCAAGTTTGTCAAACAGCAGTGAGTAGTTTCGGTGGTGTGTGAGAATTTGTGTGTGGGTGTTTGTGGAAGTGTGTGTGTGTGTGTGTGTGTGTGTGTGTGCAATGTACAGTATGTGTTTTGCTGGTTTGGCCTTTTTCTTGACCAGAATCTATTTTTCATTGCTCAGAGAAAATGTTTAAATAGACCGAACCTTTTTGTTCTGGTAATATGTCTTATTTCGCATTTTCAAGCTGTGTGTTGACTGAAGACCCATTCTGAAGCCACATGAGGTCATAGCTGGATAAACAGATGTAAGATAATAAATGATCAATTGAAACACGAATTAACATTCAGATTCTGTTTTGTCATCTCTTGTACTGTTGCATATGAAGATGTTACATTGGGAAATTCCTACTTGCAAGTTTGAAAGTCATAATTACAGTGCGGTGTACATTCAAGTTACTTTGGTCAGAATAAAAACAACAATGGGCAGTTTCGTATTTCCTTTTCTCTCTTTCAGACACTTTTAGAGCCTGTATAAACAATTGAAATGATCAAATGTAATGTAATGCTTTATCTATTGTGCGCTTCAAGTGAAGTTGGAAATATTGTAATTACAAGTTCTGAACACATGAATGACCAACAGAGGTGATGGGAAACAAGTTGTGATGTTGGAAGCAGACACATCATAAAAAACATACAGAAACACTGAACTATAAAACAGAAATATATCTATAATCTGTTATATAGAGATCAGTGGGCTTATAGCAAGTCGAAGTGAAGGATTTAGAGGTAAAAACTCATTATTTTCTTTATGTAACGAAATGTTTAATTGTGATACCATGTATAAATCGCATGAAAATTAACCATTTTAACATTTTGAATTCGGATGTAGTTTAATTTGCATGAGCATGTTTTCTTATTATTTTTCTTGGGGTTTTTTGTGAACTTTATATTTAAGCTTCATCTATAGCACAATAAATTAAATTGCTCAGCCAAGATTCCAACTTGCTTCTGCTACACTTCTTTAATTGATGTAGAAATACCATGTTTTCCATGTCTGTGCCGTTTCTTTCATAAATGCAATCATTCCAACATGAGTTTCTGGCAGTATATGATGAGGTGAAGGAGAAGGGGGTCAGAAAGGGCTCACAGGACTCTTTCATTAGAGACTGTGTCATGTTTATGGGTCAGACTTGCCCGGTCTGAATAGATCACATCTAAGCAGCATTGTGTGTGAAGCATAGCATGCTGTTGAGCTTTTTGTCCCTCTACAGCACCCATAATCACCACCTATTCTGATATTCTCACAGTTTTATTCCCAGTGGAATGTTTGCCACCCTCTATGTGAGTGCGTTTGTGTATATATACATACACACCCACACACACACACACATATGTATATGTATATATATGTGTGTGTTTGTGTGTGTGTGTGTGTGTTGGATGCTGCACAAATCAGGATCTATTTGAAAGGGTTGAGTCTTTGAATGAAAGCTTAGTGTTGTTCTCTGGCTTACAGAGTTGATCCTGTTCAGTGTATGCCCTCTAATCGGCTTTTGCTAATGTGAATTCTCTAACAATCACCCTCACTCTTTTTCTCCTTTCTCTCTCTGTGTCTTAACCCTTCTCTTTCAAACACTAACAACCATCACATCTTTTCTTTTACTTGGTTAATCACTCCGTTGTTTTAGCCAATTAATTGCTGACATAAGGGCAGCAGGGTGTGGAAGTTATGTCTCTCTCTTTCTGTGTTTGTGTGTGTTGATTTTGTCCGTATACTGTTTTATCAGGTTGTGTTTGGTTACAAACACAAGATCTCCATATGTATGGGATCTTCCTTTGAGCATATATTAGTGCTCGTGTGTGTGTGTGTGTTAAGTTGTAAATTCCTGCGTTTAACCAGTGTGTGTAAAGTGTCCAGAGGTTAAGTGAGCAAAGGTGAGATGTCCTTAGGGTCACTGGTGAAAGTTGTATGGTGGCTTAACGCTGAACACCTGGGCTTAGCCCTGACTGATAAGGACCACACCTCGTGTGTCTCATTAAAATATGAAAAAGAAGTGACTTGGACTTTTGTAAAATGTTTTAAGTGATGCACAATCATATTGTTGAGATATAAATAAGAAAAAGCTGCAATCATGTAATAGATCCACACCATGGGGTACTGTTTTGAAAACACATCACTATCCATCGACCTGGAATTGCAATTTAAAGGTAGTAGATTTTGTAAGTTATTACCAATAATGTAACCACATCACTGAGTGCTTTCGTGTATTAGCTTATTCACTCCAAATACAAAACAGATCGCACTGACAAAACAACTACTCTTAGAAATATTCATAGGTTTAAATGATAACCCTGTTCAGTTCTGTACAACAGATTTAAAAACTAAAATTTACTCCAATGCGCCACGATAACTTTTAGCTAGTTCTTAACTGTTTAATTCTACTTTGTGTGATATCAGCTGCTGTGATCCCAGTGATTAAAGATTTTTAATTCATTTCTGACAGTTCTGACATGAGAGGTATCTTGCAATATTCGCCAAAATCTTGGTAAATATGTGAGATAAATTAATGAGATAAATTATTGCTGGGTTGCAGTAAGTTTAAAATGTAAAAAAAAAAAAAATGCATGCAAATTTTTTTAATCACACTTAAAGTGTGACTGAAAAAAAAAAAAAAAAAAAAAAAAAAAAAAAAAAAAAAAAAATATAAATAAATATATATATATATATATATATATATATATATATATATATATATATATATATATATATATATAATGTCAAATGGAACAATGAAATAAGTGAAACACAATCAAAAAACTTACCAAGTGCAGTTTTTCCAAATACATTTTCCATTATGAGCTTTTGCAGACAAATCATAAACCTTTAACAATTGCGAGTTCATTTGTCTTCTCAGAGGAGCTTATCATCTCATCGCATTCTCATAAAAATGCTTCACGAGAAAGGCTTTTTACGTTTCTTGGAACACCCCTGCAGCTAACTCCTGAATTTTCTCTTAGAGCTTTTAAATCAAAGGCAAAATGAGTCATTTACTAAGTCATGTCTCGCAGCCCTCCACTCTGGGCCCTCTACAAGTATGGTGAGGCATTATATCATCATAAAACAGCATCATAATGGCCACCTAAAGAGAGAACGGGTAGGAGGACAAAGATTGTTTTGAAAGAGGGGATATTACCAAATATTTCCTGAAGACCACCCATAACTTGAAAAGCTGATCCTCTTCTTAGTCTCTGGGGCTCTAAACCTGCCCATTTATGATCAGGCACGGTGGGAGGCAGACATGTACGGTGACACTTGATTATGTGTCTGTCAGCTTTCTTGCTGGTTTCCTGTGTGTGTGTGTGTGTGTGTGTAACAGTAGCTTAAGGGATGATGTAAGCGGGTTTTCTAATTGCAGGGTGATACAAGGGTGTGTCAGATCTCACTGCCTCAGGGAGCATTAAATGTGTGTGTGTGTGTGTGTCCTCAGGTAATAGAATGATATAAAGACTCTCTGGTATGTCTTTCCACGGCTGTTTGCTTGGATACCGGATAAACGTGGCTTTTTTCTTGTGTTCACATCCTTTCACTCCTCAAATAACCCCTAGAACTGCCGCAGCACCTGATGAAAACGAGATGCCTCAATTTAACAAGGCAGATTTGAATTGACCTTTTCTCATTTGGGGTCTGAGGATGGGGCTTGTAATTAGAGTTTTTGAAAAATTCACCTTTTTTTAACTCAGCTGCTGACTGTATTAAAGGCTTAGCTTTAGGGAAAAGTGATATATCTGGCACTCACTTTGACTTTTATAAATTTGTATAACTCTCTGTTTCAGCAGCGTGTGGTTTTTCTTGCTTTTTACAGACAGGTTTTTTTAATATAAAAATTAGCTATGCACATTCAATTAATAATTACATTCCAAAACAACAATACAGAACAAATGGGTATTTTATATATTTACTTGTCTTACTTTCATGTGTGAAACCTGAAAGCAAAACACGCTGCTGAAAATAAAAACATTCATAATTATAAAGGAATGGTAAAATGTTTAGTTAATAACTGAAATAGTTATATTATAGTAATTATCTTGTAAAATGTTTTCCGATAATCTTCAAAAATCACTTTTTGACATGTAATTGTTACATGTATGTCATATTTTGTTGTATTTTTTCCTCAAAGTTATCCCAAAAAAATTAAGTACAGTATATCCTTTTTAGTACAATCAATTGGAATTTTATAAATAAACATAACTGATTTTAATTTACCTATTTTTTTTTTCAGTCAAAAAATGCAAATGCATTTTTTATGGATTCATTTAGGGTTTGAGTTAGTCAATTAGCTTTATATAAAAACAATCTATGGTATGTCCTCATTTAGATCTAAGTGTGTGTGTGTGTGTGTGTGTGTGTGTAATTGCAGGAATGTGCATTTGAAAGGATAGGAGGAGTAGAGAGGTGGAGAATGACAGCACTCTACCTGTTGAAACAAAACACAAATGTAATAAGGGCTCTCCTGACTTTTGTCTTGTGTGTGTGTGGGTGTGTGAATGCATGTATGTGTATGTGGTGGGGGTTAACCGGAAGGGTTCAAAAGTTCACTCAAAATAGGTTACTGCATGTTTTTATGATTCATTGCATTGTTATGCCTCTGCGGCGTTTGCACACAAACACACATCCACACACATTCCCCTGTAATAAACACAATTTCAAAATGACTGTGAAGAGTAAATGATATTTCATTCGATATAATATTATACAAAAATGACGTCCGATGTTCATGTCCCTTTGTGGAGGTTGAGGGGGTGGGAGGAGGCGTAGTATTTTGAGGGGGTGACAGCAGTAAACCAGTGTGACTGCAGTGAGAGTGACGTGCTAAGCAGAGGGGTGGAGACGCTTGTCTTTTCAGAATGAAGGGAATCACCATGGCAGCAATTAAAAGCCCGAGGCTCCCCGCACTGGGTCAGTGTGCACAGAGAGATGAAAGTGTGTTTGTGCATGCGTGTATGTGTGTGTCAGAGAGTGTGTGACTGTGAGCTCCCCAAAAGCCGTTACTCAGCAGGGGAGAGAGAAATGAACTAATGAACTTTTAGAGGAGCAAATCTTTAAGAGAAGGACAGGTGTCAGCAGCAGAAGGGTGATGAACTGATTAAACTCAACCGTGATAGTTATCAGCCAGAATGCAAGCTTTTGTTAAATGGTGTGTGTATCAGTTTTAATAGTATGACATTCACAATGCATTTAAAGGGATCGTTCAATTTAAAATGAAATTTCTGCCATTACTTATCACCGTGTGTGATGTGACCCGTTCGTGGTGAGGTTATAAGTGTCAAGTTTAGAAAAGGTGGGGAAGTGTGCGTCTCTTTGGATGTGGGATAGCGGTCGTCTTTTAAAATCAACGCACACACTTACTTGAGCACCAAAGGTTTTAAAACACCATTATACATTAATTTATATATTTCAGAAAAGTTCTTACGCACTCACTCACCCTCACTCACATAAGGCTCAGACACCCGCAGGTACCTGTATTGTTTTTTCCAGCGAGGCGGAAATTGCTACGATGGTCTTGACATGGTCGTTGAACATGCATTTATGGAATGTGTCTTTATGCAAGTCTACAGTGCTCTATCAGGTGTAGAAATCAGTAGTTTAGATAAGCCTGTGAAAGTGAGAGAGAAAGCGAGAAGTAGAATTAGGATAGTTAAAGGGAAACTTCGGTATTCGTTTATTCCCTTTAAGTCGTTTAAAAAACCCATACAAGACTTTCAAAAAAGGAATCTGAAAATATCAACACATATAATAAAAGTGTTTAATATGAATTGATCACTATATTGCAAGTCCTCAGAATCTGTATCTTTATATGAATTGCGAAACTGCTAGAATACGATTTTTTTCTACATTTGTACAAATTAGCCACAAATTGCAGTGAGATCGGGTTGGATATATTTAATGCATCATAAGAAATTTTTATCCCTCCACAGTCATTTCATAAAATCATAAAGACATTGTAAAAGAAATCCTTATTGAGTGGTTAAATTCAAGTCTTCTGAAGAGACAAGATCGTTTTATATGATGGACTGACTTAATTTAGTTTTTTTCTATTATTCATAACACAGTCTTTTCTTAAACTTTTTGAAAGTGTCAAAGTTGTGGCGTAATGGTCTTTCAACGGAGAGACAGAAATCTCTCAAGTTTCATTGAAAATGTCTACATTTTGTCTCAAAATCAAAATCGAATTAAAGCTCCTTTCCCTATTCATTGTGATCGCATAAAAAGAGCAACATGCGGGATACTTTTTGGATGAGCCGTTTCTTTAAAAATGCAGCTGGGTAAAAAATTCCTACAGGCTCAGTAAATTTCATATCAAGGTCACTCTGACAGTTTATGCATTTTGTTTTGATCGACTTTCTGTGCTGCTTAAATATGTGTGTGTGGAGTCGAGTGTGAGGACTTTAGTTCCTCAATCTCTCACTTCTTCCTGTCTGTCAGTGTGTGTAGTGTCCAACTGACAGACAGGGACTAATTATCTCTGATCATTTCAATAGATGTGCATTCAGTGCTTCTCTCTCACGCACTCGCTCTCTTTTCCTCTGCTTTCCTTCCCTCTTACTGTATGTTTTCCTTTGGGAGAGAAATGTTTTCACTTGGGAATGGGGGTCCAGCAGGTGTTAATTTTATTTTTCCCTTTGTCTCTCTCGCTCTCGGTCTCTCTCCCAGGGAATTCCTCCCATGTTAGGTCACTGTAATCTCACTTGTCCAGTTCACTATTATGATGAAGACATGCAACATAATACCACCATTCGGAAGTGTGTTTGTTAGAAAGAAAAGAAGAAAGAACGAGAGAAAGAGAAAGAGAGATTTGCCGGAGAGACAAAATGGACTTTTAAACCTAAGTTCTTGAAAGGAATTTTTCAGATAATCCCCCTCTCCCGCCACTAAGCCCGCTCTCCAGAAAACATACTTCATTTCCATTGACGATTTCTCTCACGTACGTTACGCTCTGTTTGCCAGCTCCTTCCTAAGAGCCTCAAAGCGTCGGCCATTGCAGTGCCCTTTACAAAACCAACTTCCTCCTCATCACCTCTTTCTCTGTGAGGTCTCTTCCTCTTCTGATGCGTTTCTTATTCTGACTAGAAATCGTTTGAGTTGTGAATTAGTTTGGCCTATAAGAACCCAACAGCATGCAGTTCGGTCCACTGAACCCTTCTTAACAACACATTTCACACACACACACACACACACACACACACACACACACACACACACACACACACACACACACACAGTGATTATGTGAGTGTATTTCAAAAAATGTTGCGAAGAAAGAAAGAACAATTGTTATTGTCAAAAACCCCAAAGCTAAAGCCAAACTTCTCTTTGCTTGCGAAGCCTTCAGGAACGTTTTGTAGAAAACAGTTTGACATCTGCATCAGTTTCATATGTTAAACTGTGACTTGAACTTTGCTGATCTTGTGGAAACTGGATTTGAACTTGTGTCAGTGCAAAACAGTGTTTCTCATCGAGGTTTACTGGATGTGTGTGTCTGTGTAAATCCCCCGGCCTCTAAAAATAATGCAGGAACTGTCGGGAATGTGACACACAGATATAACGACTGCAAGAGCTTAACATGGATCAACACCACACAGACAAACACACACACTTACACACCCTATAAAAACACTCTCTCTCAATAAACCTAAATCTGTTGACAACTGCTGTCATATTTAGACACACTCACAAAAGTCCAAAGATGAGCCCGATTGCACACACACACACCGCGATGAAGTTCAACTTTAAGTGGAAGTCGAATTTTTAGGAAACTTGATACAATTGTCAACTGATACTGCATGCGCATCTGTTGTAGACGCAGTGTGAAGTTTGCATGTGTGTGTGTTCGTGTGTATGCTTTCACTCTGGGTGGTAATGTCTATCTGCTCATGTGGGCCAGTTAATTTTAGACGTCTCTTTCTGCTAAGAAGTCTCTCTCGCGTCGCGTCGGTGTCTGTGTAGGAATTTGTCACTGTAAGTGTCAGATGAATTCATGAGGCGTCAGTGATTTTAAAACTAGATGTTTATCAGATCACACCTAATGTGTTAAACACTCACCCCCAGGTCATTCCAATCCCGCACGACTATCGTTTGTCTTTGAAACACAGGTGAAGTTTTTTATGCAACGTGAAAGATTTTTGTCGCTTAGTTGTCTTTTCTAGCAATAAGGTGAATTCAAGAGGTTCGTACACGAATTCCACATGAATTCAAGATATATGATCACATTGCATAATAAACATTTTAATTAAGGGTCTCTTACACATACACTCGTTTGAGATTTGTTTTTGAACATTAAGTATTGAAAGTTATTTTATAATTTGATGTTCTCTATATTTGTGTGCTCATCTGTATGTATGTACTACTATAATATTTACTGACTCACATGAAGTATTTTTATGATGACTTTATGAAGTGTCAGCGTTCAGGTGAAATGGACTTGAAATGAAAATATAAGTGTCTCAGGTTTCATTCAAAGTCATTTGTGTTTTGAAAATGAACAAGTCTTTGGAATGACATGAAGGTGAGTAAATGACGACAATGTTAATTTTCTTAACATGTCACACTTTTTTTCCTAAAATGTCTTTTGATGGCCAGTTAAACACTGTGGTTTGATCCTCAAAAAGCATGTTTTCTTCACTGTGTAGGGATGCAATGATTCACAACACTGATTCACAATACAATTTTCTCATGATTTTTTAACAAAATTATACAAATTATAGTAGAAAGAGTTTCCTTTTTCTTATTTTTCTGACAAAATGCTCAACATTTTGTATCGAAATTGAAATCCCACAATAGTAATAGTGCTCTTGCCATTTTAAAATTAGAGGTAATCGCTGCATTTTAATCATGATCCAAGCAAAGATACAGCCTAGTCAATTTATGGTTTAAATTAGATTCGAAATTCTAAGTAAAAACAGAATGGCCTGAGTTTAGTTTTGGGAAATTGTACTGCATAAAACAAGAGCAGCAGATGGGCAGCATGAGAATGCAGATTCACTCTCTGACAGCAGGTGGCGCTTATGGAACAGAGGCAAGATGAAATGAAAATACCATCACGATTTCTTCAACATCTTAACCCATTTGAATTGTTAAATATATATATATTATTTTACCTGTATAATATGTAGATAGTCAAAACAAAACCTGTAACAATTTTGGATTAATTTTAACATTTTAGAACAGCTGTCATAGAGGAATGTTTAAGGAGTTTATTTGTATGTGTACCTTATGTCTATGCCTGCTTAAACAAATTTTGGGGACAAGTTTTGTACCTACCAAAGCTGAGCTAAATCTGACAGAATAAAATAAAGTCATTTTTTATCTTAAAACTACAGAATGTTTTCTGTTAAGGTTAGGATGTGGTTATTGTATTTATAACTAGCTGTTTATAAAAACACAGCGGACGTCTTTGGAATGCCCCTATTTAAAAAGCTAAGTAAACATCTGTCTGTTGGCAGACAAACAGGGGGAAGTTATTGATGAGTCATTTGTATTTTACTGAATGTTGTGTCTAAAAGCACAAATGGATGTGATTTTTCTTTGATTTGGTGTAATAAAACTCTCCACCATGGTGTCTGGCTGCTCTGGAGATGTGGGTGTGGTTAGGCAAATATTTGTGTTTGACAGACAGCGGTGGCTGACTGTTTATTGAAGTTTATGTCTGATGGACAGAACTGGAAAAAGAGCAACAAGCCAGCTATGAATAATCTTCTGGAGCAAGTGTACAGACTGCAGTGGTATGTCTTTGACGTGCGTTATTGGCTTTCTGTGATTGTGGATGGTATCCTTCACCGGTCAATATGTTTTTAGACACACTAAAGCTAGCACGCTTTCACAGACGCAGCCTTTATCAGTGTGACCCGAGGACGCAAACACACACACACACTCACACCAGGTCTTTCTCTCTCGCTCTATAAACGCATGACTGAGGGCCATGTTTTAAGAGGGAGATGGAGAGAGCGGAGAAGAGAAAAGTAAAAGAGCAGCTGAAGTGAGCGCCAATTTGCCTTCCAGCTTTTGAAGGGTTTTTAAGATGCTCAGCTTTCAGTCCATATAAGACATAGAGGACTGACCTCTTAAACCACTAACACACACACACACAAAAACTTTCAATGTCTGCTCGTCCCTGGTGGCATTACTAGAATGCCATCCTGAGGTGAGCATTTGGATTTGGAAGTGGACAGGTCATTTTTATGAATATCTATATCCAATAAAACTGTATTCAATTTTAGGAATGAAGTTTAAGCAGATTACGTGATTTAGCGGAGTCATGTACAACACCAGAGAGAAGTCTGTCACTTTCACCACAAGATCAATGGATATGTGGACGAATCATTCACAGTAAGAGCTATAACACACACACACAAAATAGATAAGGGTACATATTCATCAATTGTTTGATGTTAAATCTTTAAATTCCATTGCCACTCATATCACACAGCAACGAATGATAAACGCTAGCATCTATTGCTAAAAGTAATTCTAATGACATTACTGAACAATGAAAGTCATTTTTACTTTATTTGTTTTAGACGGGTACAGTTTTCACTAATCTACTCGTATCTGCATCTCTATCCATCCGTCACTCCATCGTCTGCCTATATGTGTGCAGGAAATAACATTACCTCACTGTTTTGTGTTTTGTTCAGTTCATTTGAGAATGATCCATCTCACATGTTGTAGAAATAGCTTCTACCGCATGAAGATGATTTTAAAAGGCGTTTGAACGTTTGTTGTTTGAGAAAGAGAGTGAGTGTGTTATTAGAGGTGTATTGAATTGGAACTATCAAAATAAATTGAAATTATCTCAAGGTTTTAACAGATCTAATCCTTTCTTTTCCTCTTCTCTAGAATTTAAAATTGAAACTATGGACAGATGGGCAAATATCGCTACATTCTCTCTCTCTCTCTCTCTCTCTCTCTCTCTGAGTGTGTGATCTATTAAGATAGTCAGACAGGGGTTGACAGATACACAAAGGCTTCTGCAGTTCTATTGTGGTGGCAGCCTCACCATACAGTACGATCATTGTGTATTGCCTGCGGGTGGACTGTGCGTCTATGTGTGTGTGTGTGTGTGTGTGTGATCATGGGACTTACACACTGCTCTGTGATGAATTACTCAGAGTGGGCAGATTATGCCAGTATGACATTGATACATTGAGACATCTAGTGAGATTTTATTGCATTCAAAATGTGTGTGTGTGTGTGTGTGTATGTTCAAGTGGGTGTGTGTATATGGATTTTTAGGGTGTAGAGTCACTTTTTATCACATGGGTGAATAATGACATCAAATTGCTGTCCAAACATTATATATATATATATATATATATATATATATATATATATATATATATATATATATATATATATACACACACACACACACACACACACACACACACACACACACACACACACACACACACACACAGTGTATTGTAAAACAGATGTTTTGTAACTTCCTATTCCCACGTATACTTTACACAAACACAAAAATCTTTTTGTTGTAACATTCGTTTCTGCAAAAAAGTGTGGATATCTGAAGGTTTATGTGGAGGAAAAAACTGTGTTTTTTCTATGTGTATGTTTGCTTATATGGCCACATGCAACTATGTGTGAATGTTTGTGTGTTTTGGTTGGAGTATATATTGAATTCCTGTCTTTGTGCTTTCTTGGTGTCATGGAAACATGTTTTCGGGGAGTACGGTGGTCCATAGGAATCAAATGAGGCGTGAATAATTTATCTCTTAATGACTTCATTCACATCAATAGCATTGACTCTAATAAACCTCCTGCCATGACTGGAGTGTGTGTGTGTGTGTGTGTGTGTGTGTGTGTGTGTGTGTGTGTGTGTGTGCATGTGCATGCGTTCCTCCATGTGGCACTGATGAAAGCAAACACACTTACGTGTAAGTTTTCATGGTGTTAAATTTAAATGATAGGAAGTCAGGGGTTTTCCATGGAAGCAAGTTAGTGTGTTTTTGTGCATATGTGTTTGTGCACTGTCACATTTACATTCCTCTTTTGAAATTGTATGAATTATGGAGTGGAACATTATCATTCAAAGACAATCAAGCAGTTACACTTGCGTAGTTTATGGTAATTTGATCCCACAGTCTACAGGTTTCTTTGTTGGAGTTTGTTATTATAATTTAAAATGTCTCATCTTTAGTGTGTGCCTGTGCATGCTCAGATATGTTTTAACATAACGGTGCCAGTATTTGTTGGTAAATGTATCATAGAAATATATTTAATGTTTCAAGGAATTAGTTAAGTATACTTTTCTTTGGCATTAACATTATGGTAAATAAATGATACAAACAAATGAGCTTATTAGTACATTTTTATTGCAATATAATACATTTGACTAGTCTGAATGTCATATTCAAATGTTTTAACAGTACTAAGAGTGCCAGCATACAGTATGTATTTGGGAATATATATCATAGATATTACGTTGCATTTAAGTTAAAAGTTTCCTGCAGGTCTTTCTAGCTTTAACGCACTGCGTGCATCTCTACATTTTATTTGTATGTTTATCTTGGCCTTAATATGGACATATGTAACCTCCCGCATGTGTGTGCGAGCATCTGAAATTGCAATAAGAAAATCCCATGACAAGAATTTCAACCACAAAGCGGGCAGGAAAAATGAGCATCACTGAGAGAAAGCGTATTTCAAAAATATAAAACACTGCGAAGTGTACTAAAGTCACTGAATGCATTCAAATGAGGCAGTAAATCAGTGTCTTTACGATCCCCCGAAGTGTGTATATGCGGTTTAGACATAAGGAATACTGTGCAGGACGACAGGACTCTTCTGCTATGCTTTATGGCTTGGTCAGGCGTTAACAGAATCTTCCATTAGCCTTCAAACAAAATCTCCCTTCAACCATGATTATTTGTTCCTGATGAATTCGTATGAGAGTGGAACTATGGGAAAGGTCACACAGAGAGACGGGGATGATAATGTTGACTGTGTTTCATATGTAATGTAATCAGATATGTAAAGCTGACATCTTAACAGCTGCTCTGGGCCGAGTTTTATTGATTGGTTCATGGTGGTTAAGCCGAGGGAAACTTCTAGTAAGGCTGACTCGCAACCTGCTATTACAAATGTGAGGCGCACACGTACTCGTGCAAACGCACACACAACTGCGGTGATCGTTAAGCAGTAAATTACAGAAGGAAATCCTCGACTGCTGTATGTAATTCCCACTGGCAGATTGAGTGTGACTGGAAAACCACACCGTCTCCCTCTTACCCTCTTTCTGTTCTCTATGAGAATCTCAATCTATATTTTGTAATTGTAGATTACAGAGAAGCTGAATTTGAACTCATCTACTAACTCGCCGTGCGCGCTCGAGAAACCGAAGCTTAAAGCTCCAACATCAACAGCTCTGACAGACACATCCTTAAAGTGACCCACTGAAGAAATGTGGGCTTAACTTGTGTGTGTGTGTGTGTGTGTTTGAGTGAGTGTGGAAAGGACAGATGGACTCAAGCAGCTGTGTGTGTAGCCATTGGTTGTGACTAAAGTTTGCGGGTGTGTGAAAGACAACATTGAGGCCTCGTCTGTATTTGAACAGGAATATTTCAGTTTGACTCACCCACACACACATATACTGTCTGCTGGAATCTACGGCAAATAGCTACGAGACTCAAAACATCTTGAAAAGATTTAGAGAGAGAGAGAGAGAGGGAAATAGAGTTACTATCTCCTGTCTTTCATCTTTGAGTGTTTCTTTGTCTCGATTGTTTCGATCTGTGTGTCTTAAAGAGAGAGAAAGAGCAACAGATAGACCGACGGAGACAGAAAGAGAACGAGTCAGAGAGAATGGCACACAGGGAGACGCAGACGGAGAGAAAACAAGTGGTTGTGGGAAAGTTGGTGGTTGTCTGTGTGCACCCGCACTGGCACAATTAAATCCTGCTCTTTCACATAAACACACACACACACACACACACTCTCTGAAGTCTCTCTGACTTTTTGACCCTGAATTCAGTGTAAGGCTGGATGCACGATCTTTTCATTATTATTCAATATTAATGTTTTTCTTTGCTATAAAGAATGTGTTATCGGTTTCTCCTCAATATCTCATGACTCTCATGACGAGTTTGTGAGTGTTGAGGGCAAAACGTGTTATTATTACATTGCTAGATATAATAATTTAATCATACACGTACATTTTTGTTTAAATTTATGCAGTGGGAGTTTTAAACTGCTTGTTTTTATAGCTTTCATCCAAGAGTAAAATTGAAATTGAAATATGCAACACATAATTCAGAAAAGCAATAAATAAATAAATAAAGCAGCAAAATTTTGTATTACATTTTTTTTTTTCATAACCCTAATTGTGGAAAAGGAAATGTACATTACCACTGGAAAAGTACCTGCTGTGCCGATGTTGATAAATGAATATACTATAAAAATAAAATTAAATAAAGGTGTCGGAGGGAACAGAAGTGTGCAGAGCGATGGTAGCCATTCATTTTGATGATCACTTTTGCATTTCAGAAATACCAGAGCAAACAAGGGACTTCAAAAATGTATTTTTTGGTATGTGCTTTAGCCTTCATGCTGAATTTAAAAAAATGGTCTAGCATATATGTTTTTTTTATGCTATCTGCTTTTTTCAATCAGCATTTTATGTGCAGTGTCTCATTGATATCCCACTGAAATATTGCCATGGTCTAACTCATTTCTCTTTGATATAAATCTACCTGTCATCAGTGACTTTTACCATCATGTTCATTATATAACCTGGGTTTGCTTTCCAAACTTTTAGTGCAAGCTTTATTTTTTCGACTAGAACTTAAACAGTTTAAATGACTGGTGAATTCCAAACTCCCCAATATTTCAGTCTGCATTTGTATGTGTCTGTGTGTGAGAAGGAGGGCAGTCTGTGCCCTAAGAGCCAGGCTTACTAGACGAGTGCTGAATGCCTCCAGTTCATAAACACCTCACTAATGAGTCTCTCAGGGGAAAGCAAATGATCAGCGCTCATTTCTTCACAGATCCCTCTAACATCTGCTAATATGTGTGTGTGTGTGCGCGCATGACATTTTCATGGATGACAGGTGGTCTCCCCAACACCACTGGATGTTAAAGGGAGAGAGAAAGTGTGAACCACACATTCACGCTCGGAGAGTACTAATCCATTTCCAGTGTTTTTATCAATGTGCCTCAGCTGTCAGTGGAGCCATTCTGCCATATATAATGAGAAACAAACTCGCAAATGACAAATTATATTAAAGTAACAATGAAACAATAGTCACACTTTATATTAAATGGCCTTAACTACTATGTACTTGCATCAAAAAATAAGTACAATGTACTTATTGTGTTCGTATTTTCAACACTTTTGCTATTTGAGGGGGGATTGGGGTAAAGGTAGGGCCAGGATTGGTGCTATGGGTAAGTTTAAGAGTGGCTTAAGGTGTAAGGGATGGTTCAACAGTGTAATTATAAAAAGTAATTACAGAAATTAACGACAGGGCATTTTTAAAAATATATGTACAATGTAAAAACTGGTGTACAAAGAAAGTGCATGTACTAAATAATTAATTCACATGTAAATAAATTGTAGTAAAGGTCACTTAAATTAATATAATCCATACTGTGACATACCTCCAAATGTTACAGAATATCGAAAAACTCATCAGTTGGTGATTAGACTTTGATAGGAGGATTTTGCAAAATGAGGAAGGTCATCAGCTATATATATATATATATATATATATATATATATATATATATATATATATATATATATATATATATATATATCGTACATTTACAAAATAGAATAGAATTGTACAGAACAATTGCTCAAAATTTATTTTGCTTTTTATATATGTGTATATAACTGGAGTGAACCTGAAAAGGAATGAAAAAACAACCCGAACGTGAACGAAAACAAAATACAAGACTTGAAAAATGGCGTACAAATGTAGAATTAATCAACTTGCAGTCATACCGAGCAGACACGCGTTGGCAGTGAGAGTCTATTTCACCCTGGCTCAAATTTAAAATCTTTACACACGCCGTCTGAGTGAAATAACCGTTTCCGATGCAGTCCAAGCAAATCCAAACACTTCCAGCTCTGATGTTTGTGTGCTTATCGTGTCATTTGGTGAGATAGTGTTGTTTCTGGTTCGTCAGACTGGCGGTAATGTAACGTCTGCTATCAAAGGCTCAGGGATGTGATAGCATCTCCGTCTGTCTGTTCTCCCTCTCACTTTCCACTCGTTCCAACCTATCAGTTTACTTTTCCCTCTCTTTCCTTCCTTCCTTTGCTCTTTATCTTTGTTGAGCGCTATGCGGTAATATAGACCGATTTTTTGTAGAATGTTTATTCCATCACAGACTTAGGATGAAAACGAAATTTCGTTCTTGAAAAGTGTTGTTTTTCTTAACCGCAGTGCAATGGAAAAAAAGGCAAGCGTCCATGTAAAACAGCAACTTTAAGACCAAGCAGAGCGCTCTGCCAATCGGTTACTTAAAGTCTCGGGGCCCAGGACAAAATGTTAATCGGTGGGCCCCCTTTTCCAATAAGAAGGCTATAGCATAGTGCACTTTAGTGGGCCCCCCTCGTCACAGGGCTCGGGACAGCATTCTTGGTTTCCCATCCCCCGACGACGGCCCTGGTCGGGAGCAGATGGAACTTAATAGTGGATGAAGCAAATCTGTTACGAATACAGGGCAAAAGTCTCACTGCATTATTAAAATCAATCGGCCAAATATATTATATGCTTTATAAAGTTTCCCCCCCACCAGCTTTGATGCTGAATCAAAATATATAGTAAATCAGGACTTCATTGAATTACCCTTCTGTCATTTTAATATTTTAATGAATTTTTAACTATTGTATTAAATCCTAATATATTTCTGAGTCATTGGAATCTGTATTATCTTTACAAGGTTAATAGGAATGAGCAAACCTAAACAAAAAGGTTTAGTGTAATATGTTGGCATCTGTGCATGGTTGTCCATGCTGGTAAGATTGCATTGCCCCCTAGTGGATGAATCTTAAATCCATCACTGCAGTTTCATGCAGACAAATGTGTGTGTGTGTGTGCATGCGTGCTTAAGTGAATATTTTTGATATTATAAATACCTGTCTGTCTCCCTGGCATTTTCATTTAAATCCCGCTGCTCTGTGATTGGTGCTGTCATGTGCCACTCATGAAAATGACAGGCATCTCGATGAATGGAGCTCTAAACCGACAGACAATCTATCTCTGTCTGGCCTGACCTTGCCGCGCACACACACACACACACATACACACAGAGCTGATCTCTTACGGTCAGTGTCTAGTTTTTTGGAGACTGAGCGTCTGTCTCCCATTATGATTGACGGCTGAGGAATTTGACTGACAGGTCTGGCTAGCTAAACCGGCTATTCATAATCTGTAAGGGTCCCATGCTGTGTGTGTGTGCGTGTGCGGGTGTACGTCTATAAATGAGAGGGTTGTCTTTGAGAGTCTGCTTTGCGTGAGGGAAGACACTTCATTAAAGTCACCCCCTGCGGAGACGCACACACAGGAACCTGCATACATGCACACTCCAGGGGTGAAAAGGTCAACCTTTGGGAACCGCTGAATGGAGATTTGATCACGTGACCGGGACTTAAAATCTGATCATGTGAAACCTGAAAAAAAATCTTGCATTTTGGTAGAGGCTATTATGAGATTCATTGAGCGGAGTAAGTTAACTGATGCTAATTAGTACAGGTGGGGTCTTAATTCATAGCTCTTCATTCTATTCATTCGCGCTGTATGATAACACACTGACTGGATTAGACTACGTTAGATTAGTTTAACATCTCTCAGTGTTTTATGGTTTTATATAAGTTTTTTTTTTTTTTTCCCACAGCAGGAGAAAAGAAAGAGTGAAAGTGACAGCAAGTGAAGGACAGAGAGTAGGATGAAAGCAGGGATTAAGCTTCTGTTAGTTTTTGTTCATTTATTGAAAAGAGAAAGAGAGCGAGTGAAGCACTTCCTCTAAAGGTGCTCAGGGGTCATCATTCAACCCTCTTTTTCTCTCTTTTATTCTCTTTTTCTGCTCTTGATGCTCTCCTGGGTGTTCCACTCTATGCTGCCACTGAAGTTGTATGTGTGTGTGTTGTGTGTGCGTGTGTGTGTGAGCCTCCTAGTTGTCTAGCCCACCTCCCACCATGTCTTTGTGAGTATGTGTGGCGCTTTATTCGATGTTAGTCACCCTGTTGAACCGGGAACAGGTTTTTTTAATTGTTTGATTTGATTTAAATAGTTTGTCTGTGCCTGAATTTGTCTCGCTGTCATATGGGTGACAGCTGGAATGTTTGTGCTGTAATCCAGAAGTACGTTTGATCTCATAAATGCGCACACAGATCGGTGTCGGTGTCCCGTACAGGCACAGATGAACCTGATTAAAGACGATTCCCATTCAGTTCACGCTCAGGTCATGTCAGGAAGACATTTTTAAAGATCGCTGAAGACTTCCCCAGGCTGTTTAAATGTCTGCTCTGGTGCCTAAAGAACCTGGGGCTTCAGTTAGAAATGTTTGTTTAGTCTCATCAACTGCGTGTTGTTGAGTTTGGTGTGTGTGCATATTTTTGAAAAAGGGCATATATTTTATTCTGTTCTCATTTTGTTCTTGTTTTCCTTCCTGCTTTCTTTTTGCTTCCGTTGTTTGTTTGTTTTTCACGCTGACAGCGTCTGCAGATGTGGATGAATGTTGAATACTTTGTGCGATTTGGTTCTTTTTACGTCTTATTTGAACACAAGGCTATTAGTTGTGTGTATGTTTCACACTGGTGAAGTGATTAATCATATCATTCCTTTATTTTTCTCTAGCACACTGTCTTCTCTCTGTTCTATTTTCTATATTGATCATTAATCTAAAGCCGCAGGGGGCTCTTTTTGCGGTTCAAGACAAATTTCAGTATTCATAAAGTATTTATTTAGTCATATGCTGAAATGATCAGTCTGTCAGACAGACATCTTGTCATTATTCACTCACGCTCTGTTACTCTAAAGCTGTATGTGGAATACACCGAAAATCACATTTTTGAAAAAGTTCCTCATCGCTATTTTCCATACAGTTAAAATGAATTGGTGGTTCAAGATTAATAAAATAATACAAAAGCACCATAAAAGTATTCTAAAAATACCCACTTGGGCATCTTGGCCGTATTTTACAAAGGCCCTTATATTTACATTGCTATATCAACAATTATCATTAAAATACTAATGCTATAAAATCATACAATTTTAAATGTTTATTTATTATTTATTTGCATTACTACAGACTTACCAGAGGTACATTTCGGATACAAAAAAGACGTTGAATATTAACAAAAGGGAGTCTTACAGTCAAAAAATCGGAGAAACACTGAATCCACTAAATTGTTTTAATCAGTCTGATTTATCGATCTAAATTTCATATGGCTACGAAAGACTTACAAGCACGTAAGTCATATGAATCACTTTTGTGATAACTTAATGTCGTTTTTGAGAATTGAAAGCTCCCCGTTTATTGTTATAACATGCAGACAGACCAGAACGTTCTGCTTCACTCACACATTTCTCTTTATGTGTTGTAAAGAAAAAAGAAAATCAAACAGTTACGAAATGACATGAGGATAAGGAAATGATGGCAGAATTTTCATTTTTTAATAAAAATGGAACTAAAATAAACTGAAATGCTTAATGTAAAGTCTGACAGTCGGGGTCGCAGTCTGCCTTTGCTTTTATTGTACACAACAGCAGCGAAGGAAAACAATTCATTATACACAACCTCCTTCAGAAAGGTCTACATCTGTCTTCGTAACTGCTTATGACTGTTAATGTTCTTTCTCTTTATTTATCAGTGACCTGAGTGAAAATCAAATCCAGGGGATTCCCAGAAAAGCATTCAGAGGAGCTACTGAGATCAAAAACCTGTGAGTCTGTATCTTTGTGTGAAAGAGAGAGAGAAAGAGAGCTTTGAATTAATGATTGTGTGCTTTAATGAGATGCCCAGGCAAACTGACCATCACCCACACACACACACACATATAGGAGGAGTGGGCAGTGCAGGTAGACAATAGTGGAGGAGAGCAGAGCAGACAGAGTGAGAAGAAAGGCTGGAAAGTGAAGATCAGTGATGAGGGAAGAAAGAGAGAAAGACTGACAACAAACTAAGTGAGAGAAAAAAACAGACTGAAGGACAGGAGAGTGAAGGATGTATGCGTGTGTTTTTTTTAAGTAAGTATTTATGAGAGTGTATTACTCTATTACCATAATCATTGAACAGCAAGCAGAAGAACCGACATCATCATCTTCAAACAGTTTCTCTGTATTTTTTCTCTCTCAGGCAGCTGGACTATAATCAGATTTCCTGCATTGAAGACGGAGCGTTCAGAGCTCTGCGGGACCTAGAAGTGCTGTAAGTGTACTGCATGTCTGTGTGTGTGTGTGAGTTTGTGTGATTGTGTTCTGTTGAATTAAAGCCACTGCAGAGATCCTTTTAGATATCACAGTCTTATTAGACTTGGGTCAAAGCTGGGCCACACGGGTTTTGGGACTGTTCCAGAAACTTTGTTTGATTTTTAGATTGAAATTGAGATTAGAAAATCGCACATTCATGTTAAACTGTATGGATTTCTATGTGGGTGACATGCTGTGTTTGGCTGTCAGATCAAGCCTGCTGAGTGTTGAACGATTGTATAAAATTCATATCTGCTTTTTAAAGGTGGATTAGTGAAATAATCCTGTTAGAGAGAATGGAATCAAAACAGATAAATAGGATTGTGTCAGATTATTTTACTAGGACTATTTTAATGCTTTGTGACAAATGGACAGAAAGGAGCTGCATTAAATATATCAGATGTGCATCTATAAAACGGTTTCCTGCACATACATGCATGAAGGTATACTGAGACACTGAGATATGGCATATTGATATACTGAAAAGCAGCAGTTCTACAAGTTTAAATGTGAACAACTGTAATAGAAAACCCTAAAAGGATCATTTACCTAAGATTCTGTTATCATTTACTTAGTCTACGTTTTTTGGAACAAAAAAGGAGTTATTTAGCATTATGCCTAAGATTATGTTTTTCTATGCAATGGAAATATATGAAATTCAGGGGCAGCTGTGCTAACAATTTGCTTTCCATTAGTAAAATATTCCTTATTATTGTTCTAGGTCTGATCATCTTTCTCTGTCTTTGTTTCACAGCACACTGAACAACAACAATATCTCTCGCTTGTCAGTGGCCAGTTTTAACCACATGCCCAAGCTTAGGACATTGTGAGTATCACACACACACACACACACACACACACACGCACACACAAACTGCAGTTGAGACTAGTTCAATTCTTCACTTATCGTGCTGGCCCTTAATAAGTGTGATTATGAGGTAATAGGGTGTAATAACCACATTAATATGTATGTTTCATTAGCATACATTTTGTAGATTGGAGTCCTTTGTGTGTGATCATGATTTAATCCCATTTACGTGATGAGCTCAAGTAGGTAATTGCTATATCGATATTCTGGTCCTTGTTAGCTAAACGTCAGCAATAGATGATGGAAATAAAGCCAGTGAATGCCAAGATGGGAAGGACCATTAAGACCATAAAACCTACACTTATACTGTGGTTACCATATACAGTATTTCTGTAACTAAAAATAAAGGTATTGCACATCATATTCGCTGATATAAAGCTGAAATAAAATAAAGTATTAATATTAAAAAGCGCACAAAAGAATATAACAAAATAACAAAAATGTTTAGTAAAAACTGAAAATAAAAGATTTGTAAAAATATTAATAGTTATTATAATACTAATCCTAAATTTTTGCTATAGTTATCCATTTATTTCCTTGAAACAAAAAAATTAAACATAAATGTTTTTTATATTTTAATATTTAATAAAATTCATTCTATTGATCACCTGCTGGTTTTATTTCAGCAAGCTGATTATGTAACATAAGAGCATTGGTTTGAATGTTTTAATTTTTGTTGTTCTCATTCCTGACCCAACCTTTACAAAAGCCTTTCCGAGGCCCGTTGGGAAGGAAAGAATTGTGGAGAGAGATAAAACAAGAGCAGTCCATTTCAGTGCTTTCTCTAGCCCTGCTCAAAGTGAAGTTGGTCATAAGTCTTCTGCCATGCTAAAATTACTCTATCTCTCTGAACACATGCTCTACTGTCATGTCATGCTAGAAAAGATACTTAACTTGTTACTTGTTACATTTTCAAAGCCAGTTACAACTAAATATGCTTATATTTGGTTTTAACATGAATCATGTTAGGGGAAGTTGATAATACTCTCTCACAAAGCCGATATATATATCAGCTTAGACTTCCACTGAATATTAAAATGACTCTTTCTTTCTCACTCTCCATCAATCTAGTCGTCTGCATTCAAATAATCTGCTATGCGATTGCCATGTGGCCTGGCTCTCTGATTGGCTGAGACAGAGGCCCCGCCTTGGCCTCTACACACAGTGTATGGCTCCACCCTCTCTGAGAGGACACAACATTGCTGAGGTTCAGAAGAAAGAGTTTATGTGTACAGGTAAGTTTGTGTTTTATTTGTGAGGTTTGTTGACTGGAGATAAGAGTTTGTGAGTATAAAGAGAATAAATTCATGAATTTGCTGTTTTGTTTTGTCAAAGCTTTCATGTTCTGTACATTTTTTGGCTGTTCTCTTTCTTTGCTCATGCTTTCAAGACTTCAGTGAAGGCAAGTTATCTGTGCTAAAATAACACGGCAAAAAAGTTTTATTTACTTCAAATTGCGTTTAAATGCAATATGCAGTGCACAACTTTTTTGCTTGAGAAACATATTTTTGTTGTTTTTAATGTAGTTCAACCTTCAAACTTCACCTTGCTTTGTGTAGCATTCCTGTCATCTCTCTGTGTGTGTGTTTTAGGGCCCCAGTCACACTCGTCCTGTAGTGTGCTGCAGTGTCCTGAGCTGTGCACCTGCAGTAATAACATAGTGGACTGCCGGGGGAAAGGACTGACTGAAATACCCACCAACCTGCCAGAAACCATCACTGAAATGTGAGTGAGGAGCAGACACACAACACATACACACGCGCACACACACACACGCACACACACACACACACACACACACACACACACACACACAGACGTTTAATTAGCTATCCAAATGGGGATGTTACATTGGCTTTTATTGTTTTTAATGCAACTAATACTAAATGTAACTAACAGGGTTTTTTTTAATCTGTTATGACTTTAGAATAATGTCATGTAGAATAAGGCATTAATATGTGCTTAATTAGCACTAATAAATGACTTATATTCAAGTAGTATGCATTATAATAAGCAACTAATAGGTGTAACCATAAAATAAGGTGTTATAAAAAATCCAGTTATTTTTGCATTATTATTATTATTATTTTTGAATCTGATATTTTAGGTAATTTGTCCCTAAAATGTGGATAGGTAGGTACACGCACACACACACATTTCCATATTTTTCTATTTCTCATAGATTGTAATAATTGTGATCACAATATATTAGTTGAACTGTACCAGTAAAATACTTACATGTAATATAATAGTAATAAATACGTTATACGCTATATTAAATAAAATAGAGAAAAAAAATAAAAACAAAAAAGTATTTAATAAACATTACTATCTATAAGGTATCGTATTGATAAAATAATAATTCAAATTAATAATAATAATTATAACAACCCAGTATGATAAAACAGAAACTTACATAAGAAATTACATAAGAATCGGTTATATTTTGTTATATTACATTTGGCGCTGTCAGATTATTCATCATGATTAATCGCATCCAAAATAAACATTTTTGTTTATGTGTGCATGTGTATGTGTATTATGTATAGACCTATATAAATACACACACATGCATAAAATATATATTTTTATATAAAATATATTTATTTATGATATACATTATATGAATATAAATACAGACATGTAAATACACATCTAAATATAAACTGTATGTGTGTATTTCTATATGTATGATAGATATACACAGAACACACAGAAAACTTTTTTTGGAATGCGATTAATCATTTGATAGCACTAACTATATTATATAATATTATATTATGTCAAAAAATAATAATAGTTAGGTTAGAAACACACACACATACACGTACGTAGATAGAGCTGTCACCAAAAGGACTATGTTTATACAGTGTGTCTTCTTCAGTCTTGTCTTAGGTTGAGTGTAATGGTTGATTTGTTTGGCTCCAGTCTGATGTCCTCCTCTCTTTTGACACATGTAGCTTCCTCATTCCACAAACACACATACACACAGCCAGGGTTGCATCTGTATCAAGTATTTTAACTACGGAGGCCATGCTGAAGTCATGCGCATTAATGCAGTGTGGAAATGGATTTATTTTATCAATGGCATCTCTTCTGTGGGCCAGCGCTCTGCCAACGGGGCCTGGATTGAGACGCCACATCTTTTTTAAACTGTTGTGCCTCTCACTGCCAGGGTCATTGTCTATCTTTTTTCTTCCCTTCTTTCTCTGTCTGTCATCCCTTCGTTTTTCTTCCTCTGAAAGCCGCATGCAGGGCTTTGGCAGATGAGTCAGATTATCTCATTTGGCTCTGGCTGAATAAAATGTGTGTGTATGTGTGTGTCCGTCCACCTATGCGGGAGCCCGATTTTCATGCTCTGTCAACTTTGGAGAGCTTATCTGATTTATGACATATTTACTGTCAAAGAGAAGAACTGATATCTAGAAAGAGACAGCAAGAAGGCGAGCCGTTATAAATAAGCAATGCTATATTTCAAATGCTGGAGTACTGAATGAATAATATATTTATGATCTTATTACTTGACTTGACAGGTAGAAAAATTACAGCTGATGTTGATTTCTCTTTTATTCCGCTAACACAACATCAACCTTTTACGACATTTTTGTTTAGATTTGAAAATTAATTTAGCTTACTTGTACAGTTTTTTTTTATAGTTAAAATGCATTCTTTTCAGGTTTTTATATCGATTTGTGTGTAGCGCTTGTTCAAAAGTACACTCAAAAGCTCAGTTTTGGTTAACAGTAGTAGAAGTACAACAGTTAGTCAATAAATGGAAACCTAAAGAGTAAAAAATAAAACAGGTGATTGTGTGGAAAAAGTTGCATTTGCAAGATAGTCAGAATTATAAGAAATAACATCAAAACTGCAAACTATAATAAGTCATTAGTGACGATAACGAGACAAAAATCATGACATCATCTCTTTATTATATATATATATATATATATATATATATATATATATATGTTTTTTTTTTCAAGTGAGTATCAGATTTCATTATTCAATTATTACTAAAGCAAAAGTATCTGATAAGAAGTTTACTGAGACACTGATATCAATATAACTGTTCATGCCCTAAGCAGCAAATGTTTTTAATGCAAAAAAAGAGAAGAAAAAGAAAACCTGAGTGCACTTTTAAGGCCATGCTGAAATGTCAGTGTGTTCATAATGTAATTTTTCATGGAACACAGATGTTGGATTTGTTCTTAGTCTGACTAAATCACACAAGCACACACTCGTTCAGACATGGGCACTGCCTCAGACTGGAACTACGGCAAACAGACGCAGCTGCTGCGCTGTGATTAAAGTCATCCCTGAGATACTGACATTAATCTTACATTTGTGCCTGTCACGTTGATTTCCCCCTCTTTTGTCTTGGTACCCCTCTTATTGTATTACATTTCTGTATTACAAAAACAGACTCTAAAGCCCGAATGAATGTCCAGGATGCAGCATTCCGAATCAGTCATCGCTCAGCTCTCGTCATACTTTTCCAATAACTCCTCAGTAGTGCTGTCAGTGCCCATGATTTTCCAGTTAGCCTCACCTGTGTCATTCCCTCTGCCACGTTCCCTCCATTTGTTGATCTGGTTTATTCTCTCCGTTCACAGCCGACTGGAGCAGAACTCCATCAAGATTATTCCTCCAGGAGCATTCTCACCTTACAAACGGCTGCGGAGAATGTGAGTGTGTGTGAGCACACGTACGTACATAATCGCACACAAACACACACATTCCTCACCTTTCTATGACTTTCTTCTTTTTTTAGAGATTTGAGTAATAATCAAATAACTGAACTGGCGTCAGACTCCTTTCAAGGTCTCCGATCTTTGAATTCTCTGTAAGTATATATAAATACATATATATGCATTTATGTATATTTGTGTGTGTGCGTGAGAAGAGAATGTAGGAGTTATATTAAGCTTCCATCATTCTTTCAATTTTTGATGATCTGACTCATTCAAGCTTTTAGAGAACAGAGCAGATAAACCCCTGTAGAGTCTGACTCGACGTAACCACCATTCAAACATACAGGATATTTTCCTTTTAATAGATTCACACTTTTAGCACCTCTGGTGATTGCAAGACAAATGATAAATTTATGCGAAATATGAAACATACTAACATAAGCTCTTGCTCAAATGCATTAAGCTATTTGTTTTTTGCCCGTCTCTTAGGGGGATGGGACGTGTGTGTCTTTCTTGCTTGGTCTCTGTATTTTCTTTGGTTTACTTTACTGACCGGGTTCCAATGAGCCAGAACTTAGTGGGCGGAACAGTTCTCCCCCTCTCTCTCGTTCCCTTCGGACCAGCCTCTTAGGAACACCAGCCAGCCATTTAAAATCTCTCCTCCTGAAAAAATACAATTTCAAGCCAGAAGAGTGATCCAATGTGAAACATAAGGGAACACACACATGCAAGTCCTGATATGACATCACAGTAATGAAATACTTCAAATGCAGGCACAGACTGTTTTTTTTTTTTTAAACGCTGATTTTGGAGGGAAATCTGCCTGTTAACAGAATTGTGTACTACAAACTGATAAGTAGCTTAAAGAATAACCTAATTAGTCAAAATATTTAGTGTATAAACATACAAAAGTAGGACGTGAAAGACAGACTTTGAGCATTCTGAGGCTTTCTGTAAAGTTTCTGTGTGGGCTGCACATATGTAGGATATCAGCGTATAGCCAAAGCCACAAATCCATTATTCATCCTAAAATAAAAATGCCAAGAAATGTTTATCCCGGCAGGGCTCTTTCAGATTAATCCTGAATTTGCCAATATTCATCACCCATTTTTATGACAGCATCAGTTTGCGTAGGGTTACAGACCATTAAGATAAAGTAATGAATATGAGGTGTAACTGATATGCTATATTCATCATGAGAAGATTATTGCGCACATGTTTTTCGTGATTTTACCTCATGAATCTGGGTCTCTATGATTTAATTTGTGTTTAAATATGTTTTGTCACTGGTTGCACTGGGATGATCTGTGGTGGTGCATCTTGTGCTCTGTTTGAGGAACCCTTTCTGATGAATGGTTGTGCGTGTGGGTGGGTAATGAACATCTTTAATCTTTGCTTTTATTTAATGTTCCCTTGTGTTTCTGCCTTTCAGGGTTTTATATGGGAATAAAATCACTGAACTTTCCAAAGGCCTTTTTGATGGACTATTCTCATTGCAGCTACTGTGAGTAATGCACATTCTATGAATTTATGCTTGAAAATGCCATAAAGGAAGGGTGTTTATTTCTCACCGAGTGCGGGTGGGTCAGGTTTTGCCAAGTATGAGGACCAGCCGTCGGAAAACGGATTAATAAACACACTAAATAATGACTCAATTAATGCCAAATGGTTTATGTGAAGGGTAATTTCATTAGCTTGAGATACCAATTTTTAGTAGCTGATACTAATGCCAGTTATTCTCAATATCAACTTAAATACCACAGCAAAAATAAATATGCTGTTCAACACGACCGCTGTGAAACTCTACCAGTATTCCTTAGTAAGTCCCTCATCTTTCTTATTTTATTGTCGGTATTGCTATTTAAATATACTTTAATAAATTGACAGAGACAAGTACATTAGGCTCCATTTAAAATGTAATATTTTAAGATAAATTTAGAAAGTATTTACATAAATAACCTACCAAGAAAATATTTTTTTTTTTACATGTAGAATCCAAATTGTGGTACCGGTATTTTTGACATCTCTAGATCAGTGTAAAAACAATAGATGCTCACATTATGTGTGTGTGTGTGTGTGTGTGTGTGTGTGTGTGTGTGTGTGTGTGTGAATTTTGTCAGACCATAAGTCTGACAAATTTCCCTGATGACAGACAGCACAACTGGACACAAATGCACACAGATACCCCAAACATCCTCTGTGTGTGTGTGTGTGTGTGTGTGTGTGTGTGTGTGTGTGTGTGTGTGTGTGTGTGTGTGTGAAATGTAAGGAGCATGTTCAGGAAACACTTGTTAATCCAATGCTTTAACAAGAAGGCATTTGAAACTACTACATAACATTACACATGTCCTCAGACCGCGTTGAAAGTGAATACAGAAATATTGCACTCCCTCTCACTGTTGAATTATTCGGAAATAACTAACATCTTAAACTCACATCTGTGTATGCTCACAAATATAAAAGTTTAGTGCCAATAGCTCACATCGCACACACAGTTTTATTGCTTTGCAGGAGATGCGGAACATATAAATCCTGTTTATATGAAAGCAGCTTTGCAAAATAAAGCCTCTGTTTATTCTTATGTTGTTCTCCTATAAGGCACTGTAAATGAGTCTGAAGACCGCAGGGAAGTCTTGCTCATATGTTCGTCTAGAAATGTTGGTCTATTTGCATATGGCATTTATACTTTCTCAGTTTACAACTCATGTATAGGTTTTCCCGTTTGCCTGAGAGATTTGTGTAAAATGTCACATGCGAATGTTTATCCCAACAGGTTGCTAAATGCGAACAAGATCAATTGTTTGCGTGTAGATTCTTTCCAAGACCTGCAGAACCTGAATCTTCTGTCACTTTATGACAACAAACTTCAAACCATCGCAAAGGGAACCTTCTCTTCTCTCCGAGCCATCCAAACACTGTGAGTTACGCTCTTTGTAATGAGATGAAATGTTTTACTTTTTTACTGCATTTCGACAGTATTAATATGTATGTAAGCATGTTATTTTTTTGAAGAGACTATCATCATACTTGATGGAATATGAAAATTCTTGGTATAGAATATTAGGCCCATCTATGATCAGTGGCATGCGGTTGATTAGTAGGATGGGCGTAATACACATTTGGTTTTTCAAGAAACTGAACACTTTACTTACGTCCATCATTTTTGATTTTGATTATTTATCAGTCATTTGGCCCAGAACCCCTTCATGTGTGACTGCCACTTGAAGTGGCTAGCTGACTACCTGCAAGACAACCCGATTGAGACCAGCGGAGCTCGATGCACTAGTCCCCGTCGGCTTGCTAACAAACGCATCGGCCAGATCAAGAGCAAAAAGTTCCGCTGTTCAGGTACATACAGCCATGAACATAGTAGCTCATTATATCCTTAATTCTGAGTAACCTGCTTACAGATGCTAAGTCTTGACCCTACCTCTTCCTGTCTGTTCCTGACTATGGACTTTAGCATCGGTGAGAATGTGTGTGAGTGTGGTCAGAGGTGTAAACATCTTAGTCAGCTTTTACTTACACCGACATATACACAGTTCTGAGGGTCTCAGCATGAGTTATCTTCTCCTGTCTAAGCGGATTATAAATCAGAATGCAAATGTGTATATATATGTGTGTGTGTGCGTTGGTGTGTGTGTGTGTGTGTGTGGAGGGGGTGTTATTAGTTTACTGTCTGTCAGCTGAGTATTGATCGCTGTGGGGTTATAAATGAGCAGGATTCTCAGATCAATATTCATATTCATTTATTGATTTACATACACACAGCTTTCCTCTCAGTTCTCTGTGTATCTCTTTTTGTTTAGCTAAAGAGCAATATTTTATACCAGGTATGTTCAGCGACTAAACATTTTGTCTGTGTGTGTACTTAATTGCACAGAAGCCCTTGGACTAATGCACGCAAATGATATGCACATTATTATGCAGATAGATTTCTGCTTTATTCGCACAGAAGAGCAAAGCATAATGGTGCAGTGTTCTTGTGTAGCACGTGAGTCTATCACAATACTCATAATCTAATCAGAATCTGATCATTTAAACTATGAAAGTCATGGGAATATGAGCCCATACAGACTTTATATTAACAGGCAGCGACGAGGAGGGCACCTATACCGGACATCTTCATTTTAGGGAGAATCAGTCGCTGCCGTCAGGAAAGACACTGAGAATGCCTATGTGCAAAACAAATAGACTGAAGCTTTCATTTGCTCCTGCCTCGATAAAACTGCTGAATTCTGAAAATTGATTTGAGTAAACTTAGGTAATTTAGAATTCACCTTTTTATTATTTTTAATAGTTGAAAGATGTCATTGTACTCATCAAAGCTATGGATTTTTTTTATCAATAATACGATAAACAGTAATATTGGGACATATTATATTGTTTAATAATATCGTTACTGTTATCTATTTTAGAAAATTTAATTACATTTATTGCTGTGTTTGGAAAGCAATTATTACATCAGTCACATGATTCTTTTTTCAGTTTTTTTTAAAATCTACATTTTTATTGGTTTTTGCATAGATAGGGTCACATACAATTATACAAAATCTTCGTCACAATAAAATGAACAAGCTTACCCTCTGAACCCGTCCAGCCATATTTAACCATAACCATAATTATGTAAAAGCCATGTGATCAGTTTATTGCATCCATACTGAATAACAGCTGAATATTTATTTATTTACTTACTTACTGACTCTCCCTTACCGGATCCAAACTTTAGATAGTATATATATAATTTAAAAGAAAAAATTGTGTACTTATCTTATTAAATGTGCGCTTTAAAAAAAAGATTATTAGGCTTTTTCAAAACCATGAAAGCAATATGAATACTATATAGTTATAAAAACTGGTCATGTGTCTTGAACCAAAATACAAATACAGTGGTGTTTTTTTGCTAGATGAGCAAGCACACTAATGTTAGTTAGTAATGTTAGTTTGCTGTCAACCCCTCACCGGCCTGGTCAGCGTCACTCTTGCTGTGTGCATGCTCACAAATAGCACACAGTGGCATGGATCTTAGACACAGGTCTCCCAGTGTTCACAGGATTAGGGTTTGACTGTTTGAGTGTATTACATATTCTCTCTCTTCCTTTCTCGCACACACACTCAGGGATTCATCATATCAATAAGTGTAAGTAACTGACTCAAGACCAGTAAGACGTCACCCAACAAGCCCTTCCTCCCTCAACCCCAACCAATCACAGTCCAGGAACCCAAATATATGTGAAAATGTGTTCAGAGGTTTATGAAGCACTCAGTGTGAATTAAACATGTACTTGTGTGTTTGACTGTGCGTATAACTGCTGGTTCGTGTTTATTTACTGAACAACAGCTGCAATATTCCTGCCACACTCTTCTTTTTCTCTCTCTCTTTCCTCCCCCCCGCATCTCTCCTCTCTTTTTCTCATCATTATTCCCGCTAGTTAAGCAAATATCTGTCTCATTCTTTAGCTCTCAATCCTTTGTTTCTCTTTCTCTCTTTCTCTCTCTGTGTCTTGTGGAGGAAATTCAGCGGGGTTTTCCTTTGTGCTTGATCTAACCATGTGGTTGCAGACTCGGACTAATACATGGTTCTGTCAAGCACCATGGAAGGTCTTGCAGCATCTACAGCATGGCAAGCAACAAGAGACAACCTTTGTATGTGTGTGTGTGTGTGTGTGTAAATGTTTTTGTTTTTGTTTGTGTGTATGATTGTGCAGTTAAAAATATGTGCATCGTCTTTTCCCGCTTATAAGTGTGTGTGTGTGTGTGTGTGTGTGTGTAAACAACATTCCAAAGTCATGGCTTGTATGTCAGCATGGCTTTTTGTGTTGTTAAGAATGATAATACCATAATTGCCATGGTGATAACTGAGTTTCCTCTGGTCTAGCACAATTAACCTTTAACGTCCTCCTTCCCAGTAACCCTCTACTTTTACCACTCTACCTTTCCACCCAACGTTTCCAGGTTTACTCCTCTCCTTCTTTCTCTCTCTCTCTGTCTTTTATTTCTCTCGTACGCACTTTATTTGTGATTTCGTAACGTGTAATAGTGTGCTGTTTGTGTGTGTGTGTGTGTGTGTGTGGTTATGTGTATAGGTGTGGAAGATTACCGATCAAAACTAGGTGGGGATTGTTTCGCTGACCTGGCGTGCCCAGAGAAGTGCCGCTGTGAAGGAACCACAGTGGACTGCTCTGGACAGAAGCTCACGAAGATCCCAGACCACATACCTCAATATACAGCAGAACTGTGAGTGTCTCTCATTTAAGGTTTACTTCCATTTCAACAAAACTTTAAAGCCAAAAAAAAAGTACATATAGGTTCAATTCTGCATATTGCGCATGCAAAACCTTGCTTGATGTGATTCATTGTGATTAATCATTTGACAGCACTAATATAAAAACAGATTACAGATCTATACAGAGTAATTCATTAACAAATCATTTATTGAGTTTTCTGTGTTTCGTTCATTTTCCATGCAGCCGCTTGAACAATAATGAATTTACAGTTCTGGAGGCTACAGGAATCTTTAAGAAGCTTCCTCAGTTGCGCAAAATGTAAGTCTCCTCCTGTGTCTTTGTCATCTGTACTTATACAGTTTAAGGCTGGAATGCATTACATAATATTTTTTAAACTGTATAAAGATGTATAAATACTGAGCATCATACAGTTACAGTTACAGAGGAAAAAACGGTCATCATACACTAAATGACTGAGCCTTTCTGATCACAGCAAACCCAACGCAGAAACACGAGCCTTGTTTTTAGGTGATGCGTAGAATGCGAATACACATTCTCTAACACGTTTGATCTTCTCTGATTATAATTCTGGATGGACTCATAGTCTGAAGCTAAAGAAACAATTTGTGACCATCATTTTTTATGAAATCTGTCAACTCTGACTTTAGGCAACTAGCATCCACTTCTCCAGACAGCAAACTGGGAGAAAATGAGCAAAAATTGTGTAGCGTTTTCCAGCCTTTAGGCCACCATCATCAGAGTGCTTAAAGTACCATGCCTTGCTTTGTTTTACAGTAATCTTAGTAACAATAAGATCACAGATATTGAAGAGGGCACATTTGAGGGGGCCAGTGGAGTGAATGAACTCATACTGACAAGTAATCGCTTAGAGAGTGTCCATCAGAGCATGCTGAAAGGTCTCGGCGGCCTCCGCACGCTGTGAGTATCACACACGTTCACAATACATCCAGATGCTGTCAATAAATAATATCTAGGTATGATTTTATTCTCAGGTGTGAGCACATTGGTCTGTGTGTTACAAACCAAACGTCATCCACCGCTTCTGGCTTTTTTTAAGTGATTATGTGTGTGTGTGTGTGTTTGTCCTGTTCAGGATGTTAAGGAGTAACAAGATAAGCTGTGTCAATAACAGTAGTTTTACTGGTCTGAGCTCTGTGAGGCTGCTCTCCCTCTATGATAACCTGATCACCTCCATGTCCCCGGGAGCCTTTGACACACTTCATTCCCTCTCAACACTGTGAGTATTAAACCACAGTATCATCAAGGTGTTTCAGTAGCTGCCTTGCTACACAAATACAGTAGGTGACAGTCTTCTAAAGAAACACAGCCATCTTAATGGCATGTTCACACTGTCTGTTATGAATCATTTTATATAAACAGAAATTCGGTGCATCACTCAAATAGAATTTTTTGCAGAAAACTTACTACACTGAACATAAAACAAACCAAATTGTTACCTATTTAACAATCAAATTTTTCATAAAAATCATTTCTCTCGCCTCTTCCACCATCTTATTTATTAAAATCGCCTCCCTTTCAAGACAGTAGTGCGCCTTTCAAAACCTCATTCGGTTTTTAACGGGAGCGTTTGTTTGTGAGCTTCTGGAATGTTTTACTAAATATTTGCTACATGTTTTTCCTTATGCAATCCCACAGGAACTTGCTGGCCAATCCGTTTAACTGTAACTGTCATCTGGCCTGGCTGGGGGAATGGCTCCGTAAGAAACGGATTGTCACGGGTAACCCTCGCTGTCAGAGCCCGTACTTTCTTAAGGAGATACCTATTCAAGACGTGGCCATTCAAGACTTTGCCTGTGAAGACGGTATGGCTATACGTGTGTGTGTGTGTGTGTGTGTCTGTGTCGGGGGGGTGTTTAGTACGCGTCTTAGGAGATCTTGTTTCCAGCTCCTAATAGGGCTTTGATAAGATCTGTTATGCTAACTTGAGCACAGCTCAGTGTTATCTTTCCTTTACGCAAACTCAGGCAAGCTTACAAAAACAATCACCCTGGCGTATCTTCACCTCGAAAAGCTCATTTCAAATTTCATTATTCTCAGCTTTTGATAGATGAGAACATTAACAAGATGATTAATTTTCTCTTTGTGTGTGTGCAGGTAATGATGAGAATAGCTGTTCACCCTTGGCTCGCTGTCCTGCTGAGTGCTCGTGTTTGGATACGGTGGTTCGCTGCAGTAACAAAGGACTTAAGGTTTTACCCAAAGGCATTCCTAAAGATGTTACAGAACTGTGAGTGTACGCAAACACACTACGGCCACAAACCTCACAGCAATTTCATAATAAATTACCATTTTCAAAAATCCCCTTATCTAATCCAGGCACACCTTTTTTGTAAACCCAGCTGTCTCCAACAACATATTTGACGTCTGAAATAATACATGGCTTTGAAGTTTCTCCCATTACAGTGTTGCTAATGTGCTATTTCCTCTGTGTTTGAGTAATAACTTGTTTGTCTTTTTCTGATAGCTATCTCGATGGCAACCAGTTCACGCAAGTCCCTCTGGAACTATCCAATTATAAACACCTCACTCTCATGTAGGTACAGCCCTCTCTGGAGTCACCCAATCACAAATGCTTCACAGTTATCTGGACCCTGCCCCTTTAAAAACCAGCCAATCGTAGCAGACCTTCACTCTTTCGAACACACAGGGTTAGCCTGTACATATGGTGTTTGATCCGTTTTCTCATCCATCCAATGCCAGAAAATCCAAATGTTTGTAGCTGTATTTTGAGGGTTTATTTTGGCTTTTCCCATTTATTTCCTGCGCTATGAGAACATATTCCATCTCCATCAAGCATACCGAATGAATAAAGGACTAATTAACAATCATCATTATACACTGCACACGAAAAATGCTAATTTGTTAATTAAATATGATTGATTGTGAATTTTTCCAGTCATCTCTGTTATCTGCGTTATTACTGTTAAGTATGTTAAAACTGTGTGTAGCGGGGGATCCCCAGGACCAGGAATAAGAACAGCAGGTTTTAAGTAATTTAGAAGACTGTCAATGGATTTTTAGGTTTATTGTATTATTTTCATGAATGCAAAATTCCACAAAAGTTCATTCAAGTGCAATGCATTTCAGATGTTGAATGCTGCTATATGTTGTGTTATGACTTCAAGTCTAATGCATTACTACTGCATATGCTTTATGTTTGCTGTTTGCAGTTTTAAAGGTCACTGCATATTGCACTGAAGTTCAACCGTCTTCGTGTCTTTAACATAGTAGCTTGCATGTGCATTTTCTTATGCCATGCATTAGACCATGCAAAGTGTCATATATGTAATTCCTTGCAATAATTCCTTGTAATAATTTGTACATTAAAAAAATGTACTGTCATGCGGTAAAAAATAATAATAATAATAATCCTACATATAAAGAAGCATTTTTTTTATGCTGTACAACCTGGTGTTATTGCCATTTACCCTAAATGCTGGCTTTAAGTGTTTAAGCGTTTGATTTTCTTGTGGCTCATAACACTCTGCCTTTGTTTGTGTGTGTGTGTGTGTGTGTGTGTGTGTGTGTGTGTGTTTTCTTGCAGCGATTTGAGTAATAACCAGATCAGCACATTGTCCAACCACAGCTTCAGTAACATGTCCGAGCTGCTCACCCTGTGAGTGTCAACGTGATCTATGGCTTTGGTTTGTGTGTCTGTGTGTTTTTTTTGTGCAAACACTAGTGTGGTTGTGTATGTCTGTAGTTGTGCATTATGTGTGTGTGTGCGTGTGTGTGTGCTTGTTCCTGTGGTTTATGAGGACACAAATTCGTATAATAACAAGGCTATGACATAGATATTACAGCGTGAAGGTGATTTATGAGGACACTTTTGGTGTCCCCATAATTCAAATAGATTATAAATCATACAGAATGAGGTTTTTTGAAAATCTAAAAACGTTTTCTGTGAGCGGTAGGTTTAGGTGTAGAGTTGGTGTGGGGATAGAAAATATGGTTTGTATAGTATAAAATTCCTTACGCCTTTCCCATAGTTCCCATAAACCATGAAATTGTGTGTGTGCGTGTGTGTGTGTGCGTGCGTGTGTAAGATTTTTAACATTTGTTTTTTCTGGAAATCATGTGTGCACTAAAGTGTATGTGCATTATGTATAAATAGTTTTACATATATATATATGTAAAAAAAAGTTTTCAGTGAAAGTTTTTTGGGGAAATTCACGTTTTTATGGCCTGATGCTTCTATGCAAATATGTTTTTGCAAGTACTGTAATAGCTTTTGTTTCATCCCAGAATTTTAAGCTACAACAGACTGAGGTGTATTCCTGTAAAAGCTTTCGACGGCCTCAAGTCTCTGCGTCTGTTGTGAGTACCTCATTGATATGTGTGTGTGTGTGTGTGTGTGTGTGTGTGTGTGTGTGTGTGTGTGTGTGTATCTGCTATTAAACTTTGATTTATGTGTTTTGGACTGTCTTGGATGGCTTCATTTCTCTCTTCTCTTTGCAGGTCTCTCCATGGTAATGATATTGCTGTGATCCCAGATGGAGCTTTCAAAGATCTGTCCTCGCTCTCCCACCTGTAAGTACCTCAGAATGAACACACACACAAGCACTTATGAGTGCACCAAATAGGTTTTGACAGCTGGATGTACTTTGGTTTTTTCTTTTACTCTCACACAAACACACTGAAACACTTTCTTTGTCTGAACTTGGGGTTCTGCAGGCACAGATTGCTTGAGTTCTGGGTCTCCCACGATGACCCTTTTTTTATAAATCCCATGTATCAATTTCACAAATGTAATAATGACTGACAGCTGAGTAGAACAAATCTACAGATTTGTGATTTGTCAAGCAAACGTCATAATGTTCATTGTTCATATAAAAATACATTTATATAAAATAAATATTTATTAAACCCAAATCACATCAAATTTGGATTTCATTAATTACATTTTTTACCTTGCTTTAAATAATGCAACTTCTAATAATTTCCTTATTTATTTTCTCGTGCATGCTTTTTTCATATCTTTAAAGTATTTAAGTATTGTGCTATGTAAATTTATTTACGCTTGGCTGTATAAACAATACAGCAAAATCTTTAACAATATACACCTAACAACTACAAATGTCCCCACAAAATGTATGGTCATACTGCCCAGCCCTGGTAAAAGACACATTATGTCAGCTGTTTAGTTCAGCTCTGAGGGCTCTAAAAGCCATTTTGTGTTTCTTAATAGTTAATATTGATATAAACGTGACCAAAATAATTAGACTACTCATTTCCACAAGTTTGATGCACTGACTGATTTGCGAACTGGCTAACATGATAGACATGCATTATTGATGGGGCAATCAACCAATCAGAGCAGAATGGAGGAACTACCCCTCATTAAACTCACGCTCTATTAGAACTCAACGATCTGACACATGGCAGCTCCCTATGAAACTTCATCCGCTAATGTCACTGTTGGATGTTGTTGCTTTAGAAAAATGAGCCAATATACACACTATTTAATATCACTTTCATTTTATTTTTGCATCACTGATTATTTTATCATCTACGCATTTGGAGAAGATGTGTAACGTGTGTGTTTCCTGCAGGGCTTTGGGAGCAAACCCTCTGTACTGTGATTGTCACATGCAGTGGCTCTCTGACTGGGTAAAGAGCGGCTACAAGGAGCCTGGAATTGCACGCTGTACCGGTCCTGGAGAGATGACCGACAAACTACTGCTGACTACACCCTCCAAGAAATTCACATGCACAGGTAAACCCACACGGGCGCTTTAGACACGCTTGTCCAGTAACAGAGAGGGCATTAGTACTAACTCTAACGCTTGCTTACACGCTCAGATGTTAATACTGTGGGTAATGTGATTTGATTGGTACATTTGTAGAGGTGCCGGGGACTTGTGGTTTTCCAGTGCCAGGTAAGGAAATCAATAAGAGCCCTATCTGAGCTTCTAAACCCGGCCCCCCTGTATCTGCCACCCAACCTTTCCTCAGGAACAAAGTGACTTGTGTTAGTTTGTGAAGTTTTACCTGTTCAATCCTGTGTGTGTTTGTAAGTCTTTGCTTGTATGTTTGCTATATTTCTGTGTGTGTATAACATTCTGTGTAATTTGTTTGTTTCGTCTGCTTTTCGCATAGGTCCAGTGGATGTGAGCATTCTGGCAAAATGTAACCCTTGTTTATCCAACCCTTGCAAGAATGATGGAACCTGCAGTAACCATCCTGTCGATTTTTACAGATGCACCTGTCCATATGGTTTTAAGGTACAAACACAAATAAGTGCATCTCACTGGTCGTGTTAAGGTTTTAAACTTCACACCCAAAACTTACACCATTTGTGCCCAGTTGGTACATGATGTGAATGAGTAAAGGACGCTAATACTTTTGAAAACAGCAGACTTTTCACATTACAAGCAGTAAAATAGCAAAAAACATAATAAGGGGACTGTAATCATATCCAAATTATATCGAATTCATTGTACTCTCTGACTATATAAAATGCCCTGTATGTGTGTACTTGTTCACTCGCCTGTATAAAGTAGCATTTGTACGTAAGGATAAGGAAGTTTGGAAGATTGATGTGTGGATGTGGATTTGTAATTTGTAATGCAACCTGCTTGTTCACTTAGGGCCAAGACTGTGAGGAACCGATTCACGCGTGCATCAGTAACCCGTGTCAGAATGGAGGCACCTGTCATCTGAAGGACGGAGAGGAGAACACTCACTGGTGAGACAGACCTTGATCACCATCATCGAAATGCTACAACCGATATGTATACGAGACCGATAAAGAGACCCTTAATTGTATTCAGGCTCTGTTGAATGTGGCTTTCATTTAGGACATTAAGTAAATGCTCAGATGTGTGTGCATGTGTGTGTGTGTGTGTGTGTGTCCCTGTTGCTCTAGTAATGAATGTACTTTATGGACAGAGTGTGTCTAATCTGTCTTAATCAGACTGAAGTGTCTGAAACTGATCTGAGCTCACTCATGCACTTAATCAGCCAATCAAGGGTTTTTCTGTGGACACACACACGCAGCAAAGATGAATGCGTGTGTGTGTAGTGGGGTAAGCTCAGGTTCAGCTGCAGTCATATACCGATCAATGCTAATGAATCCTTTGTGTCGGTGAATAAGAAGAGTTTCATTTGAGAACTTCTGCTTTACATGTTGATTAGGTACTGTAATGTAATACACCCACAGACATACACGCACAGTGCATAAAATCATTTCTTCTATCGCAGTTTAATGCGCAGAGACAGCCATAAGTAAGTCATTCATAGGGTAATTTTTCAAAGAGTGAAAACACTACCCCTCTGTAGTGCTTTCAGAATATTCACTCAACTTTGGGTTCAAACAATGGTGTGAATTTGGAACCTGGTAATGTACTTATAAACGCATTATCATAAATCATAAATGTAAATGAATCACTAATACTAAATTTGAATTTGAACCAGCTCAGTTGAATGCTGGTTTAAATCGGCACTCTCTCACATATACACACACATAAAACACTTCAGTGCAATATTGCAAGTGTTCAGACATATTTGTATAGCACAACTATCTGTATAGTACAAACACATGTAATGTTTACACACACCAATATGACATGCTCACAGATATATCTAATAATATTCACACATACATGCACTACTGTTTAAAAGTTTCGGGGACTGAACGATTTGTAATGTCTTTGAAAGATGTCTGTTATGCCATACCAAGGCAGAAAAAAAACAATGTAACAAAATTATTAGAATGTAAAATAAACTTTTCTATTTTAACATTTGTTAGTACATTCCTATGACTAGCAGTTCCTCCAGTGTTCAGTGTCACATGCTGGTTCAGAAATAACTCTAATATGCTGGTTTGGTGCTTAAGAATGATCATACCTTCATACCAAAAAATGTTTGTACCTTTATCAATGTTGAAAACAGTTGTGGAAACTTTCTTTTGAACAGTGTTTGTTGAAAAGTCTTTGCTTTTTGACCCAAAACAACGAAAAAGAGATTATGTCATGATCATTTCTAAGCACCAATACCTACAACTTTGTAAAGAAATTGTAGAAGGAGAAAAAAATTGAAGGAGGGACCCAAAACCTATGTAGGCAATGTAATATCTAAAACACTGAGCTGTGAGAGACATGTAGTTACGTAGAAACAAACAATTGTTCAAAGTTATAGATTAACAGTACTTCTTATTGAGTTTTAAATAAACATTTCAAAGATTTAAAAAGTCTATGTGTCTGTGTTCAGGTGTGTGTGTCCAGATGGATTTGAGGGCGATGAATGTGAGATAAACATCGATGACTGTGAAGACAACGACTGTGAGAATAACTCGACGTGTGTGGACGGTATCAACAACTACACCTGTCTCTGCTCACCCGAATACACAGGTAACACACACAAACACAAGTCTCAAGCTAAATGCTCTGTGTTCTCTGTGCTTTGTGTCTGATGCTAACAAGCTAATGTGCTGCTTGAGCTAACATGCTAACATGTCGAACGCATCCTCTGTATTTCTTTGTTTTTCTGTCTTTCTCTTGCTACTTGTTTCTCTTTTTCTACTAGCTGCTAATAATAATGAGGTGGAGAAAGGTTAGTTCACTCTCTTTCTGTTCATCCCCCCATTGTCTGTCTCTTTCCTTTGCTGTTTCTGGCTAGTGCGTCCTCTGTGCCTGCGAAAGTACGAAGCGCACACACACTCATTGATGTTTCTCTGGCTGGTCCACTGTCAATAGAGGTGTATTGTATTGTTGTTCCTCGGAGTATTGGTATTTTGTCATGTTCCCCGATGTAAGATGATTAATCAGACTACACAGACTACTGCTGGTTTAATGGGATGTGGCTCTTGTTTTCTTACAGTAAACGCTTCCCCTCCTACTCTTTCTATCTGTTTATAATATGTGTGTGTGTGTGTGTGTGTGTGTGTTTGTGCAGGGGAGCTGTGTGAAGATAAGCTGGATTTCTGCGCTTCAGAGCTAAACCTGTGTCAGCACGACTCGAAATGTATTCTAACCGCTAATGGATTCATGTAAGTCACTAAGTACCCCACTACCTCTAGTGCTACCTATTATAAAGTTAGTCTCAAACTCTGAATCCGCTTTCTTTACTGACGATCTGAAACATATCGGCAAGGCTGTCTGATTTTCTATTACAGATGCACAGGCTTTTACTGCATTTAAAAGTTACTGGACTGCGTCAAGCGTTAGATTTACATGGTTTATAGCATAAAACATCCAGAGCCGCTTTCTGTGAAACATTTAAAAATAGTTATAGAAATAGCTGTTTGTCAGTGGTTATAATAAGAATTTATTCTTTAGCACCAAGTCAGCATATCAGAATGATTTCTGAAAGATCACTTGACTATGAAGATAAGATTAAAACAGAACTAGATTTATATGGTATTTTTAAACTGGTTCATCAAAAGAGACCTTTGACCAGTACTGTCTTTGTATAATTGACTGTATATTATGGCTGTGTAGGACAAGATCTCAGCATGCTTCTCTGACTCCAGTGCATCTGTACTGTACTAACTCCTATATTTAAACCCGTCCCTGTAAAGCTGCCCTTGTGCAGTCGCTCAGATCTGTTTCATCACTCTCTCCCCTCCAGACGTCCTCTTCTCTCTCTCATCTCGACTTTTATTTCATTCCGCTCTCCACCAGACCAAAACAACCGTTGTGTTAGAAACCATCAGATGCGTATGTGCGTGTGTTTCCATCTCTGTTGATATGTGTGAGAAGCAGGCCGGATAAGTTCATTTGTGTGTTTTTATGCCCATTGGTGCAGATGTTAACACAACACTGGAGCTGTATGGAATGCAGCTGGAGTCTCTGAGGTTCTGCTCTGTGTTTGTGTTCTGATATTACATTACAGCTCTCCCGTTGGGTTTACTATAAAAATGAGTCAGAGGGGGTGTTTTAAAGATGATATGGTGTGATACGATGGGATGATGAATGTGTTTATGTAGTGCTTTATAGTGTATTTAAATTCATAAAAAGAACTTACATTTCAGCGGTTTAAGTAACTAAAACGTTTGTAATTAGAGAAGTCTCATATCGGAACACAATAGATTTCACTGTTCATAAATATTATTTAAAAAAGATTCAGCATGATTCCAACCACACCAATGAACCTACAACAAATTTAGGCTTCGAACCAAGCTAAATAGGTCTTATGTTTAGAATTTTTTAAATGATTATTATTATTATTTTACATATGTCCTCCGCATTTTGACTTTTACATGACATTATAACAGGCATAGGATGCTAGATGTATAAAAATCCATTTATATTTAGCTTTAAAATTTAGAATTATAATATAATTGTTTTATATAATTATAATAAGTTATAATGTAATATGTATAATTATTTAGTGCATATATAATATATAATCATTTGTTATAGAATTATTTAGTGTATATATATATATATATATATATATATATATATATATATATATATATATATATATAAACAATGTAATTATATAAAACAATGTAAAGTATATTATACATATTTATAATAGTACTTTTTTCCACTATAAATATTACTCAAGAAATTATGCTATACTTATGCTATATTTTCATACTTCTCAGTTAAAACAACAAAAGCCCAAATTGTTCTTGAAGGGTTTTTTTCCTTTTAAATATGCACAATGCACAATGAAAAAGTCTAATTATGCAAACTCAAACCTTTTTCCTTTTTCTACACTTTTGAAATTTCTCCGTGGACCCGATGTGCACCTTCTTTGGGGCCCCTGAGGGTCCCTGTTCCCCAGTATGACATGATTCATGACTGTGACTTAAATAGCTATTAGCTGTTGTAAACGTTTAGTAATAAAATAGTTTCAAAACAAAATGCATCAATAGAGAGAGAAAGAGATCTCTGCTTGTCAAGCTATTTTATGGCTCGACAAGCACAATGTGAATTTTGAATGTTAATTGTGATGATTTTGTGTGTGTGTGTGTGTTTGTGCAGGTGTGAGTGTACTCCAGGTTATACCGGGGAACACTGTGAGGTGGATTTTGATGATTGTGAAGATAACAAGTGTAAAAACGGGGCTCAGTGTACGGATGCTGTAAATGGCTATACGTGTGTGTGTCCAGAAGGGTACAGGTGAGCAGGAATATAAAACACACTACATTTATCATTAAAAGATCATCAGAGTTCAGCATATGAAATGTGTATCTCACTGTGTGTGTGTGTGTGTGTGTGTGTGTGTGTGTGTGTGTGTGTGTGTGTGTGTGTGTGTGTGTGTGTGTGTGTGTGCGCGCAGCGGGTTGTTCTGTGAGTTCTCCCCTCCAATGGTCCTGCCGAGAACAAGTCCGTGTGACCACTACGACTGTGCCAACGGTGCACAGTGTGTTGTCAAGGACACGGATCCTGTGTGTCAGTGTCTCCATGGTTATGAAGGCGTGCACTGTGAGAAGCTGGTCAGCGTCAACTTCATCAACAGAGAATCGTTCCTGCAGATCCCCTCCAACCTCATTACAGAACAGGCCAATATATCACTACAGGTACATCACTAGAGTGAAAGAGATCAAGCTAACTCTTCATCAGTTATGCATTTAAGCATACTCATGTGTCCTGTATGCATGTCATAGATCGCCACAGATGAGGATAATGGAGTGCTGCTGTATAAAGGAGATAATGAACACATTGCGGTGGAGCTCTACAGAGGCAGACTGAGAGTCAGTTATGACTCTGGATCCTACCCTCCATCTGCCATCTACAGGTGCACACACGTTTATACTGGTGCCATTTTAAATAGATTTTTCACAGCGGCTTATCCAGTCGCTATTTACAATAAGCTATATTTAAATCTGGACACAAGATTGTCTTTTTTTTTTAAATAAATTATATTTACAGATTTCTTGCATGCATACTAACGTTTAAAAGTTTAGCAAGATATTAAGAAATTAATACTTTTATTCTGCAAGGACTAATTTAATTAATAAAAACTGATATATATAATGCTACAATATAAAATACTTTTCTTTTGAAGAAAAAAAAAATTAACTAATATATTGTAAGATATATTTATGTATGTAAATCAATTTTAAATATATACTAAAGCACTTGTTTTAACTTCTAATAATATTTCACTTTTAATAAAAAAATTTATTTTAGATATAAATTGGCGGGCATTAAGCAAACCCTTGCACTTGCACATTTCAATATTATATATATATATTCAATTTTAATTGGTCACAATTTATTTTAAGGTCCAATTCTTGCTACAAGCCGTTACTTTTGCCTATATAAACTCCTAATTTTCTGCTCATTAATAGTTACTAATTTTACTAGCTTTTAAGTTGTTTTAATTTTTCACAGAAATTAGTTTTAGATCAAAAATAATTGTCAGAGGGTTAAGTTTAGGGTCACATTACTCCTCACATTAGGAAAATCCTTGCCTTTACTCTTTCGAGACCAATTAGCTTCTTACTTTTACTAGTACACTATCTGCAGGTATCCCCCTCACACTGCATTCTCCTCTCTTTCCAGTGTTGAGACTATAAATGATGGCAGTTTTCATGTAGTGGAGCTGGTGGCAAAGGATCAGTCTCTGTCCCTCTCCATTGATGGAGGAAGCCCCAAATCCATCAACACCGCCAGCAGCCCCAGCCCACTACCCAGCCCTGCTCCGCTTTATCTCGGTGGTATGTCAGACACACTTGCCAGTTTCAAAAATGGCTACTGCGTATAATGTCACTATAACGAGCCGCCGTCTCTTCAGGAATTCCTCAGCAGTCAGGACTGGCCTCGCTGCGTTCCTCCGGGAGGAACGGCTCTAGTTTCCATGGCTGCATCCGAAACCTCTACATCAACGACCAGCTCCAGGACCTCACCCAGTTCCTGCTGCAGGAGGGGGTGGTTCCCGGCTGCCAGCCCTGCCAGCGGAGCGTGTGCGGTCACGGGCAGTGCCACGCTACCGGACAGTCCTCCTTCAGCTGTGAGTGTGAGGCAGGATGGATCGGCCCTCTCTGTGACCAGCAGATCAACAACCCATGTGACGGAAACAAGTAAGAGACTAGAAAAAGCGCACATCGTAAGAATGCTCACCTCATGAAAGCGTTTTTCAACGCGCGTGTCTGTCTCTCAGGTGTATCCACGGCTCCTGTCTGCCCATAAACTCGTACTCGTACAGCTGTCGCTGTCATCCAGGCTTTGCAGGTGTACTATGCGATGAAGAGGAGCAGTTGAGTCCCTGTCAGTACATAGCGTGTAAACACGGACGCTGTCGTGTGTCTGGGCTGGGGAAGGCCTACTGCGAGTGTAACAGCGGCTACACAGGGCCAAGCTGCGATAGAGGTACCTTTATATACAGCCTGATCTCATCAGAAAAGTCATGCATTTTTTGCTGAATATATATCATTGTAATTTCCAAGGGAAATGTCCACTAATTGCCACTGGAACTGTGCTATTTCTTCAATACAGACAAGACTAACGAATAAATACAATTAAGTAAAATCTCTTAATAGTTAAATCAAGCAACAAAAATTTTATTACATAGGGATGCGCAATATTTTATTTTTTTCAATTGTAGTTTGATATTATATATTTAACTGCTCTTCTCTTTAGTCATATCTGAAATCCATGCGCAGTACATGTTGTACATTTTAATGTTGTGATGCATAAACTCAGGTTTTAGTTTTAACTATAGGCTACATATCGTAGACATAACACTGGCTGATAATAAAGTAGAATTTTAGGTTTAACATCTTATCCAGAATTATAATATATTTTACCTGGATTTAAAAAAAAATGTATTTTTAAATCAAAAGCAACCTCAGAAGAGAACTTATTAAATGCTCATTTAGGCTACATTCTCTCTTTTTTTATTTTGTGGTGTTTTATAAGGTGTATGCCAGGACACTGCTCTCTTCTACTTCTACTGTAACACGTGTTTGTTTGCATGCGGCAGCAACTTCTTTAACGCTCGTGTCGAATGAAAGTGGTGTTTTCATTCTAAACTTCTGTGTAGCTTGCTGTTGATGTTGAAGCGCTAACCCTGTAAGGAGCTAATCTTGCGCTGTTATTGCTCTTTTACTAACATTCATTTTTAACCTTCCTGTAATCTTCAAGCTGCTACTGAAAGCGGTATGGACCCCGCTCAGGTCCGTCAGGTGAGGGATGCATGTCGCGTGTGTGTTTGTGTTTATCTTCAGGGAATAGTTTACCAAAAATGACAATGTGCTAAAAACCTCACGCCAATTCATCAGTGTTTCTTCATCGGAACAGATTTGTAGAAATTTAGTAGTACTGCTCACCAATGGATGCTCTGCAGTGAATGGGTGCCGTCAGAATGCGAATTCAAACAGCTGATAAAAATTTCACAATAATTCACTCCGATATTTAGATCTTGTAAAGTCAAAATCAGCAACATCATTAATATGTTTTTGAGCCGTTGCTTGCACCCAGGTAAAATATGAATCCCTTTATTCATAATATTGCCTTCTTAAGTGAAAAAGCCACCTTTTTTGTTCAGAGCTCATTATTTTGAATTTGTTTCTTACCTTTCTCTAAATATGTTCATGCTAAATGAACTGAATTTTACACACATTTCTACATGAACTATTCATGAACTGAATTTTAAACAAACACACACACACACACACACACACACATTCACAGAGAACTAATAGACACACATAGAGACACACACACACACACACACACACACACACACACACACACACACACACACACACACACACACACACACACACACACACACACACACACACACACACACACACACACA